>NC_060063.1:2765866-3055866 GCF_020283565.1 Trifolium pratense
TTCGTAGGATGCGAGCACTTTTCGCACTCTAAGTAGCGAGTGAAAATATTTTTAACTCGAACTCAGCGTCTGCTTGCGCCTCCCTTGATGGAAAAAATCATGAAAAAAATGAGTTGGACATTCTAGAAAGCAAACTAGTTTGCATCCTAAAATGGACTGCTTAAGTAGGTGATCAGATGTTCGATTTATTTTTGCGTATGGACAAAACTGAAGACTTGTACTAGTATCATTGTTAGTGGAAGCATTTTACTAGTATCATTAGTCTGTGGTAAAATAAATCGAGACAATTTAGTATCTACTTTCTTTACATGTTGTTTGGCTTATCAAAGATAAATTCATCGATGAAAGTTTCATGATAAATCAAAGGTTAAAAGTGTAGATTTACTAGGTGGAATCTCTTCAATCTACATGCAATCCCGATTATAAATAGAATATTTAACTAAAAATGATTAACTTAGTTGGTCTCACACCCAATAATATGGACCCGGATTTGCTATAGTTCAAAAAGCATGCAGTTTAACACAGTTTTAATCTCGTCCATTAAATTCAGATCGAGCGGCTTAGATTAAAAACTGGGTTTTTCTAATCAAATCGATCTCAGCCATTAAAATCAAATCAAACGGTTTAAAATGAAAACAGCGTGTTACTGTGTGCTAATTTGACAGCACCGAATCTGATTCCCAATAATATAACCAATATAGGTAGGAGATTTATTTATTTATTTTTTTGGTTTTTCACCACCAGTTTAATCTGGTTCGGGGGTCAGCATGGGCGATGATGCCATCGGGCATGCCTGGGCTGCCTTTTTTTTTTTTTGTAATAATAAGAAACAGAAAAAAAATAAAACGCATCTCATAAAGGTACTGTACGAGACATATTTAGTCTCTTATGTTTATTTTAGGTTTCAATTTGGTCTCTTATCTTTTAAGAGTTTCAAGTTGGTCCCTTATGTTATTGATCTCAACATAAGTTGGTCGTTTTCGTTAAATTTTGAGTTAATTTTCTCTAACTTTTTGTTAAATTTTGAGTTAATTTTTCTAAAACCTTCACATAGTACTCTCCTAAATGGTCTACGTACGCAAATTCATTAGAAAAGTCGACGATTTAAACTAAAATTTGAGGAAAAGGACCAACTTGGAACTTTTAAAAGATAAGAGACCAAATTGAAACTTAAAATAAACATAAGAGACCAAATATGCAATTAATTCTAATTTTTAACAACCTAAAACTTTCTCAATCTAGAATCTTTGTTTGATGACTTTATGTTGTTTTGAATTTTAAATTTGTTAAGCTGTTTTGATTGTTAAGTGATTATATAAATAAGTTGTTTTGATTGTATAAATAAGTAGTTTAATATAATTATATACATCGATGTGAATTCAGTTTTGATTGTAGCCTCTTATTTAGTTGAGCCTTAATTATATTGGAAACATGGCTATACTCTTGCTTGTTGTTTCTTGTTTAAAAATTCCTTCCAAAATTAAATATTGAAAAAACAGGGTTTAAATATTTCTATATTCGAAATTTGGGTTGATAAAATTCCCTCCAAAAATTTGCCCAGGCTCTCTAACAATCCTGGAGTCGCCACTGGGGTCAGTTTTGGCATCAAGTGGTTCCAGCCCCCTCTCGATCGCAGTTGCGGGGGATCGAATCGTGATCCTCCCTACTAAATTCAGCGCCAATCACCACTGACCAACTAACGATTAGTTGGAGATTTATTTATTCCCATCAAAACAAGTTATACAGAATTTCTTGGTCGTACTTCAAAAGAAATGTAAACAGAATCATCTTAGTCAAACATCTAGCATCTTAAGTAAGTAGACAATTTGATTGTTCATGAATCTATTCGTTGTTCAATTATGAACAACAATTTTAATTTGTTTTCTGCGTGAAACACTTAAAGTGGTCCACCATGAATCGGTGTTTAAAATTATCTGAAATTTTAATGACTGACAATAATATTCTTTAAAAGTAAATAAAAAAACATGACTCTCCTAATTTTTATGGCAAAAAAATGATATGATCGGTGTCAATTTCATACGAGTCACATTTTTATTTATCGTTGTTTTAATCTAACTAGTATCAATTAAATCGTTATTTCAACCTTAAAAATAAAAATGATCATCAACTTATACTACCAAACAACAATATATATCATCATTAAAAATTTAAATATTTTTTAACTATCAATCCACCATGGGAATATACAAATCTTTACTATATGACATATTTGGTTAAAATGTCACCTCATACCTCCAAAGTTCCAATCATATAAGTTAAATGAACAACTTTTTGAAAGCCATTTTACAATATTGGTAATTCATTCACCGATTTTCAGAAAAAATCAAACACTATTTTCATGTTTACGATTTTAAGTATCAATTTGTCTATTCACTCAAAATATTACTTCCATACCATCGAAGCACTAAAATGAAGTTAACTTCTCCAGGAAACAAGTAACATACATAAAACTAAATTTTTATAACAAGTACAAAATGCAACTTTATTCATGTAGATAATATCTATCGATAATCAAATAACTTTAGAAATTTCAAATGACATAGTTCAACCGAGAATACTGAAATTATTAGACTGAACATTTTTCGTAGTTGTTCAGTTTGAACCCAGATCTTCCTTTTACTGTGTGAGTTTTCAAGTAATGCTTGCCACTCGCTCAGACAACGCGCCTACAGATACTGAGTCCATCCCCAATGGAAGTAAGAGAAAATTCTACACGAGAATCATCTCTAATTTTTTTGTTGAATTCAATGGCTGCTGTTGTTCCTGATTTGGAATGTGGTGGAATTTTGTCTTCAGGCCAAACAACACGTCCACCCCATAGTGTGTTGTCATATATAAGTAATCCACCAACCTTGACCAATTTTATGAGTCTATCATGGTAGTTCACATAATTCTCTTTGTCAGCATCAATGAAAGCAAAGTCAAATGTTCCTTCATTTGATGGCTGCGTCAATAACATTCAACAAAAAATTATCACAAAATAGCTCTTTAGAAACAATGTAGAAATGAAACGAATCGTCAATTTAGTCCATGAAATTAACGGAATTTAAAATGATTATTGAAAAAAAATATTCTCAATCACATTAGTCTCTAGTACTGGAAAATATGCGGAGAAACATCTGCCTATGATTGTGTTTTTAATAATTAGAAATTTCACTAAAGAAAATGGATGCCTGTGATTGCACATGATATAAAATGTCACCGGAGACAACCCTCACCCCGTTTTAAAGGTTTGTTAATTTCAGAGACTAGATTGTATCTTCTCAACAACTTTAGGGACTAAAACTACAGATTTACAAAAAGAAATGTGAACTTAGAAGCCGAAATAGATTTATGTTTGTTTGTATAAACATCATAATTAAGTGTTTATCATATAAGTGCTTACGTATAAACTATTTATATAGTAAAAGATAAAATGAAGTGAAATTGGATTCATATAAGTTATACTAGACAGCTTATGAAAATAAACTATATATGGACATAAAAGTTATCTGAAGATAAAATCGAATAAACCAATTCATAGAACAAAAAATGCTTACATCTTCTAATAGTTTATCCAAAATTGGCAGAGCTGGAGACTCAATGAAATCAATCTTGTGCTCCACTCCAGCCTTTTTTATGACTGGTAATCCAATTTCATAAGTTTTCCTATCAATATCTATAGCTGTGATCTGCAACATCAATCAACTTTTCATGTAAGAAATTGCCCCTAGTATTGAGGGCATCATTGAAAATAGATCAAATGGGATATTATATTATGGAAAATGAAAGTGTTGAGAAGAAAAAGCTTGATTACAATGTGAATATGTATATATGTATATGATACACTTTATATAATGATCCTAACTAGGCTAACTACTAATCATAACTAATTTCCAATTAATTACTAACATGTAAGTAAGTTATAACTACCTTAAACAATATTCAACTGATTCTAACAGAAATACGAAAAAAGTATGCGCGAACCTTTCCATCATCAGGAATGTTGAGTGCAGTGAGGAGAAGAGAGTATCCAGTAAAAACTCCAATTTCAATTGTCTTTTTGGGAT
This sequence comes from Trifolium pratense, assembly GCF_020283565.1. Lineage (NCBI taxonomy): Eukaryota > Viridiplantae > Streptophyta > Magnoliopsida > Fabales > Fabaceae > Trifolium > Trifolium pratense. Next base: position 2,769,937 of record NC_060063.1, read on the forward strand.
TCAACAGCTTCAAAAGTATACTGATTAGTTGACCAGCCTCAGGTAAAGCAGCTATGAAACCCCTGAATTAATATAGAAAACCAAGTTCAAACCTATATAATTTTGTTTTTCAATCTCAAATCAAATGTAAAATTAAGTAACCATCACAATAATCAATGTTTTAATAACCGAACCAGTCAGTAACTCAGTATAACTAGTTGAACTGGGTACCAACCAGTTCGCAGTTGGTTTTATGTGTAAATCAGGTATCTTCTACCTGCATCTGCAGAGACTAGTCCCTCGAGCCCTTTAAGACTCAAATAGGTGGCAAACACTCCCTAAAAGTTTTAATTTTTAACGTTGCTGCATGTCCAAACTTGTTTTTTATACTTTTATTTATCTATGATCTGAAGGTCTCACCGATTTGATATCTGGTACGAATTTCAAAACATTGTAGTAGATAGAATAATTACCAAGGATGATTCTCAGTTGCTTTCCTCAGCTCTTTGAGAGGCTCTGCCTCTCTAGGGTAAACAGCAGTCTCCAATATATACTGCAATATAACATCAATGTTCATAAATCATGAGTGATGAATGAAAAAAAATTGGAAAATTTTCAAGATAAGTTTGTATACTAACATTTGTTAAGTCTTCACTCTGCAATATGACAGGATTGCGGTAGATTGATGGATCTTTAATATTTTCCATTTCTCTGCAATCAGCCAACAATAACACTACAATTTGTAAGTTCTTTCAAAAGCTAGATTCAGATATAAAAGATGGGAAAGTGAGAGAGATTTTAGAATTTAGATGCTTTCAAAGTCCATTTAGATGCTACCTACCTTGCTACAAGTTAAAATAACAAAAATAATAATTTTTAGTATGATGCAGTATTAGATTATTATATAGTATGGCTCTCTAGTGTAGTTGAGTTCAAAATGTATACTAAGTCAAGAATATTTTTCAATGTCAATGTTGGCAGCTTATAAGATTCCTCCCCCTATGTTAAAAAAGATTAGAACTTATGTGTGGTTATGTGTTGTTGTGCTATTATCACATTACTTTTTATGTAAATTAGATCAGATGGGGTTTACTCTACCTACCCTTTCATAAATTGATGGTACATGTCCATATATCGATAAGAGCAAGTCACATTAATGAATTTATATGTGGTATTCACAAGAAACTTGTAACAAACTTTTGAATTTGTACATTGGACTTGCATACAGCTTGTTCTCATTGGTTTGATGAGTAAATATCCTCAATTTATGAAAGGGTAGATTAGAAAAAACCTATAAATTATTTGTTTTTTCTTTATAATATTTTTAACTATTTATTACTTCCTCTATTTTTTTTAAGTGTTCATTTAGAATAGTAACACCAAATTAAAAAAATATATTTTTACACCTTATTTTCCAGCTATACCTTAATTTTAATCCACCAATAAATTCCTATTTTTTTGCACACATTTTCTCTTTCCAAAAAAAAAATATTTTTTTTTAGTTTTCCAAATATATAACATTAATTAGTTTTGTTGAAAAAGAAAAGAGTAATTGACGTACCCTTCTTAAAACACCAAACGGACAGTTAATTAGAAACGGATGGAGTATCACATTCGATTTATTTCTAGTGAGATCTCAACCATCCATTATGTGTCCCTAGTGAGCTGGAAGTAATAATTGTTATCATGTTATTTTGGTTGTTTGCGGTTGGTTCATTTTTCTATAGTTTTTTTTTTTTTTTTTTTTTGTCAGTTAAGTTAATAGTTAGAAATTTTCACTTTAAGATGAATAAGTGAGATGTCTGAGATTCGAACCCCAGCTCCTACATATATAATGCAATATATCCCAACTAATGTGAGAAAATCCAATGTCAATGCAAGGTAGTATATCCAAACATTGGCTTTATACTATCTCATACTCCTATTTAGTGAAGAGGGTTCCTTTCCTTTGATTTTTCTCATTGCATTTTTATGTATATTTATGGGAGCTAGTATGTTCATGTTTATATTGTTACAGTAGATAATAGTATTATCAATGCTTTTTAAGTATTGGGCTTTATATGTTAGCACTCTAGTAGTCTATTAGAGATTATTATAAAGAGGAGTGCTAGCAACACACTCTTTAACAAACACACTCTAACACACTCTTTTCTATTGATTAAAATTTATATGGATTCCATAAAAGTTATATGGGTCCACATTTTTTTATGAGACCCATGTGAATTTCAACCAATAAAAAAGAGTGTATTTGTTAAAGAGTGTATTAAAACCCTAGGCGTTTTCTATGAACTTTAACATATATAACTCAAATTATGAATGATGTCCGCATTACGTTCATGTTTGTTATGAGTTATGACACCTTTAATAAATTCAGGCATCATGTAACTAGCTTCATTTTCACCGGTTATTAAAAGAGAAAATATTGTAAACAACATGTATTAGGTTGTAGAATGGTTCCTTATCAAATATTTTCTCCGAACATAAATATAAGCAAAAATGCACTAGTCCAGATACACATGCAATGTTAGGCAGGCAATAGGCATTAATTGCCTTTGCTAATTAAACTGGAGGAAGCAAATGATACATGAATTTAAAATTTTCTATTTGCGGACTTGTGAGTTGAGAGTGTTGGGAAAAACCGGCATAGAGAAAATAAAAGAATGCAAGCACAACACAAGAATATAACGTGGAAACTCCAAAACCGGAGAAAAAACCACAGCCGTTGTCTAAACCGACAACCAGAGAATAAACACTATGTAAAAATTGTTACAACACATAGACTTCACTCTCAACCACCCCATGTACACCAACACTCTCCAAAGTAAATATTTGAACTACATCTCAAATACTCTTAAACAAGAACATAAGAGAAAAGAAAAACAACACAAATATAAACTTAAAGTGTTTACAAGTGCTATTACTTGGTGTGTTGAAACAAGTAACTTGAGGTCTCTATATACTAGACGCTTACCCGTGCGATGCACGGGTCTTATGCTCTATTTTATATTATAATGTCAAAAAATTATTTGTATAAGTAGTAATTTCAAATTGAAATATCCTTCAAAAAAAAAAATTCAAATTGAAATAATTGGTATTATCAAAATAATAGTAACAATAAAAGTTATCTAAATGTGATATAGATGTTAAATATGTGTTTATACATTTAAAAAACTTATTTATTTATACATCACATTTGAAGTTACTTTGGTATTTTCTTCGTTAACATTGGTTAGCAATATCTTTAACTCATTTTTTAAAATAACTTTGGAAATGACAACATATAATTGACCATGAAAAACAATTGACGTTGAATAAGGCATGATTATGAGTTGGATAAACTACTTTATTATTGAATTTGTCATTTATATTAATTTGAAACTCATTGGAGTAACGATAAACCAACTTAACTCATACTCAAAATCGAATATGATAAAAATCATGCGGTGCATACCAACCATTAGTATTTTTTTTTTTTACTAACATTAGGAAGTAGTCCTAACAATCGACCAACTCCTTATATACACAAAGAATAGACAAATTTTGAACATTAACTATTTTGAAAAAAAAAAACAATAAAATACACAAAATAATAAAATTTAAAAAAATTAAAATGGATAAAAACCCAAAACAATAATAATAATAATAATAATAATAATAATAATAATTATTATTATTACCACACATTAAATGGATGTAAGTGATGTGGCTAAATAAAAGGTTTTGATTGGTTTGTGGATTAGGGTTTAGATAGATAATTGGACAACTATCTAGGATTTATATATATAGATAGCCTTGAGTTCCTCCACTCTTCACTTTTCTAAGCAATGTGAGACTTCTCAAATATAACTTCCTTGACTTTTTTTCCTTCATTAGCAATGTGGAACTTTCATTGCAATCAACAGAGAGGCCAAGAAACTAATGAACTTGTCTCATGTGATGAGTTTTTCAAACCAAAATTACCATAAACTTTGTTTTGCTAATCTGCTGTATATATATATATCAAATGTTCCTATAAAATGAGGTGAGAGAAATGTTATTGGTTCTCTTACTTTAGATTGAAATTGAAATATAAGACAAATATTTGTCACTTGCATAAATTGAGAAGTTACATACAAAATAGTGATTATCACATGAAATGTACATGAATATATATATATATATATATATATATATATATATATATATATATATATATATATATATATATATATTTATGGCAATAGTTTCACTTAGGCTATGTTTGGATTGGTGGTAAAGGATGGAATGGAATGAGGTGGTAACTAACTAAGTTCCATTGTTTGGATTTGCAAAAAATGAATGGAGTGGAATGGAACACAATGGAACTCATTCCATCCCATACCATCCAATCTTCTAATTTTCTTTCCCCTCCAAATTGGGGTGTATGCAATGGAATGAATATTTATAAAATATATCCAAACAATGGAATGGTATCTTTACTCCATTCCACTTCATTCCATTATGTTCCATTCCGCTCAATTCCATTTTATACCACCAATCCAAACATAGCCTTAATGTCAAGTTCTGCGTTAATAATAGGCCACATCGTGGGGCATGCCCTGTTATAGATTTGTTTAGTTCACTGCTCTTTTCTTTTTTCTTTGGGGTAAAGTATACTTCCCGCTTTACATATTATTTTTCTTTCTATTTTAGAAATATATGTGAGATATAAACATAGGATGAAGGTTTCTAGAGATGTCAAAATAGTTTGGATGTCTGTTTTCCTTTTGAATCTTGATGATATATTGATGCTGACCAGGACATTAGATGACTTTTTATTGAATGTTGGTTAAAACTAATTGGCATTGATATGGCAGGGGGACCTAGACACAAATAACTGGTGGGGCTAAAAAATTTAGGCACTACTCGAAAAAAAATTCATTGATAATTCAGTTGAACAACAAACAATATATGAGATTTACTAATACAACATGTATCTCCAAAAAAAAGAACAACAAATCAACGAACTATAAAATTTCTTTAAAAAAAAAAAAACAAACATAAAAAAAACCACAAAATTTCTATTCGAATAAGAAAAAAACTATAATTGTTAAATCATGCATATCACTATTGTTAGAGTCTTCACAAGATCCTACCTTGGACCAAAATATATAGAACACAAAATTATACTAGCATATTGTTTATTTTGATAAACTAATTCAATTAGTTTATAACTTATTAATTTTTATTTCAATTTTACTCGTATTATCTTACTTCAAAAAATTAAATATTAATTATGTCATTTCATATTTATATTCCAGTTGAATTGATAATTTTACCCAATACTACAAACTCAATTAGTTATTCACATTTTTTTGTCAAACAAAGTTAAAGTTAATTGTTATAAAATTAAACTATATATAGCTTAAAATAATACTTTACATATAATGAAAGACTTGAAATCATCAATAATAGACTAGAAACTAATATTTGCACTAATACTTAAACTAATATATGTACCAGGGACTGACAGTCATCAATAATAAACTTTAAACTAATATTTACATTAATATTTGTACGAATATATATAAAAAATGACCTAAAATTATTTATAAAATATTTATTTATTTTTTTTAGAAAAAAATTGGGCTGGGCTGCCACACCAAGCCTTGAAGAGGTCCGCCCATGATTGATGGTATATAACCATTTTTTTTATAATCAAATGATATTATATTATAATATAATGGGGTATTCAAACCCTTACAACAAAGAACAAGTAACTCAAGAGTTATGGATACACGACAACACATCTAAACACCAACTAGAAAAAGGAATACAAGTTTTACGACCAAACCGACGGGAGAACCATAACCAAGAAGTAAGCTTAATCTCTTCCAAAAGCGCCGACGCATCCATAATGCCCCAGTTGAAAATAACGGTTGTTTCGGACTTTCCATAAATTCCAAGTGGTGGCCAACCAAACCAAATGACGAATACGCCTCTTATCTTTAACATTGAACAACTCGCCAAAGGCCATAAAATGGTCGATTCCTGCCGCTCCCAAAGGAAGAGAGTTTTGAAACCAAGATAAAACTTTGTTCCATACTCCATTACTAAAATGGCACGAGAAGAAAAGGTGTGCACTATCCTCAATATGTTGGAAACAAAAAACACATGACAGATCATGGGGATTAAATAATATACCTCTGCAATGAAGAGCGGCCCTTGTTGGTAATTTGTTTAAAATTAGCCTCCACCCAAAAAAACTAATTTTAGATGGTACATCCGTTCTCCATAACCGTTGTATAGCATCTAACACCTTGTTATCCAAAGTTTCGGCCTGCCTTGAAGATAATAAACTAGCATAGCTGGATTTCACCAAAAAAAGTACCGTTAACGTCTGATATCCAATGCCAATGGTCTAGAGCGGTCGACTGGAAAGAAAAACCAGAAAATAGCCCTTCAAGTTCCAAAAGCCGCTGCTCATCATTCTCATCCAACGGAGCAAGCCAACTCCATCTTCATCGTGGTACCGTAACAGAGCTATCCAAACGCTCAGCCACCTTTGCATATTTGTCCGCCTCATGAACATACAAATCAGGAAACAAGTCACACAATGCTCGAGACCCAAACCATTTGAAATTCCAGAATTCTATATCATTACCATTATCAACACAACAACCGATGTTGGACTTAAACCAACTAGAACTACAACTTTTCCCCGAACCGATGATATCACGCCACCATATGGATGAATTACGACCTGCTATAATATCATGACAGCCCAATAGCTGAGAAGGTAAGTGACCATACCTGTGACGCAGCAACTCGGTCCAAATGACATTATCATGATTTGTCAAATAACCGATTATCCCAAAACCTTAAGGTGTTAGGATAGAGTCATATCAATGGTTTTATATTATTTCTAACACGTCCCCTCACGCAAGAGCCCACTTGGGCTTGAAGCGTGGATAATGCATAGGCCCACCTACCATATGCTTAAATTCCACTTTTTAATTAGAAAGTGAGGGGAGCGGGGATCGAACTCTAGACCACTTAGTCATAGAGGCTCTGATACCATGTCAAGTTAGCTAGAGCTCTATATTCGGCCTCTGTTGAAGATCGGGAGACAGTGCTTTGTTTCTTGGACTTCCAAGAAATAAGAGAGGATCCCAAAAGTACACAATAACCTGTTACTGACCTTCTAGTATCAGGGCAGCAGGCCCAATCAGAATCTGCAAAGCCATGCAACTTGAGTTCACTAGAGGCAGAGAAGAACAAGCCTTTTGCAGGAGCAGATTTGAGATATTTGAGAATTCTTTGAGCTGCTTGATAGTGAGGGACTGTGGGTCTTGAGACAAATTGACTTAAATGCTGAACTGAATAAGAGATATCAGGCCTAGTATTAGTTAGATATAAAAGTCTTCCTATTAACCTCCTATAAGAGGAAGCATCAGTGAGAGGCGCCCCTTCAATGGCTGCAAGTTTTGTAGAAGGATCAAATGGAGTTGCAGCCGGCTTAGAACCAAGTGTTCCGGCATCTTCTAAAAGTTCCAAAGTATATTTCCTTTGATTGAGTAAAATTCCAGATTTTGATCTAGCTATTTCAAAGCCTAAAAAGAATCGCAACTGACCAAGGTCTTTGATGCAGAATTTTTGATCCAAGAAGGTCTTAACAAATTGGATTTCAGAAATGCAATTCCCTGCCAACACTATGTCATCAACATATACAAGTAATGCAGTAAACGAAGCACCAGAAGTTTTCACAAATAAAGAATAATCTGCCAAAGATTGAGTATAACCGAAAGAGATCAAGGCTGCAGACAGTTTGGAGTACCATTGTCTGCTGGCTTGTTTTAAGCCGTAAAGAGACTTGTTTAACTTGCAAACTTGAGAGGAATGAGTGGTGGGATAACCGGGAGGCAAAACCATGTATACATCTTCATGAAGGTCACCATGCAAAAATGCATTGTTGACATCTAATTGTTCAAGATGCCAACCCTTGATAGCAGCTAAGGAAAGAAGAACCCGAACTGTTGTTAGCTTTGCAACAGGGGAAAATGTATCAAAATAGTCTACACCTTCCATTTGAGTGTAGCCTTGAGCAACTAGCCTAGCCTTATACCTCTCAATTGATCCATTAGCATGATACTTTACCTTGTAAACCCACTTGCAACCAATGGGTACTTTACCAGGAGGAAGAGAAACCACACTCCAAGTATTATTCTTTGCTAGAGCATGTAATTCAGTAGCCATGGCTTCCCTCCAACATTCTAATTTGTTTGCTTGAGTAAATGTTTTGGGTTCAGCTATGGAAGAAATTGTGCAACAAAAATGTGTGTAATGGGGTGAACAATTATCATATGAAAGAAAAGAAGAAAGGGGGTATGAAGAAATACCTGAAGACACATTGGAGCAGCTCTTGGATGGAAGATTGTAATGATAATTAGCAACAAGATAACCAGGAGGATGACTTATTCTAGTAGATTTCCTAACCGCAGGTTCAGGAGCAGAGTTAGAAACAGGAATTTCATGCTGAATTTCAGGGGCAGAAACAGAAGGCGAAAGAGGTGCAGAAGCATGCTGAATTTCAGGTACAGAATTAGATTGAGGGGACGTGTTAGAAATAATATAAAACCATTGATATGACTCTATCCTAACACCTTAAGGTTTTGTGATAGTTTCTTGAATCCTAACATGGTATCAGTCGCAAATTTTCTTTGCTTCCGCCATTGATTTATTCTGCCATCGGTTATATCTCAATTCTTGTCCCTTTTCCCTTTCTTCTATTAATTTCCCTCATAGTTATGGCTTTCCCAAATTACACAGATTACCTCACCAATCCTTCAAACCCTTTTTACCTACATCCTAATGAAAATCCCTCTGTGGTTCTTGTAACTCCATTATTGGACAACAAGAATTATCACAATTGGGCCCGGTTAATGCACATCGCATTAATTTCCAAAAACAAAGAAAAGTTTATCGACGGGACATTTTCGAAGCCGCCAACAAATGATCCAATGTTTGCACAATGGATACGATGCAACAATATGGTTCTCGCGTGGCTTCACCGTTCTGTTTGCGAGTCTATTGCTAAATCGATTCTCTCGATTTCCACATATTATTTCTAACATGATTCAAGAACCGCCACTTCCATTTGCTCAATAAGGCAAAGTTAAAGAGTTCGAGATTTTTTACCCCTAAACCTCTTTTCTCCTTGGGTAAACAAATCTGCTCCCATTTAACCCAACAAAGTTTCTTATCTTCTACACCACCACCCCACAAAAAATTCCTCTGAATTTTCTCTATACCTTTTAGTACACATCGAGGAGCCTTGAAGAATGAGAAAAAATATAATGGCATACTTGTCAATTTGAGATTTTTTTTCTTTTCATTTTTATTGGTTTTTATTTGAGCACTATCTATCTATATATATAAATCCTAGATAGTTCTCCTACCACTAATCATAATCCTAATTGTATCAATCAATCATAGCCTTTAGATCATTTCTTTTTGTGGATAAATCAAGAGTTAGATAATAAGTGAAACAATCACCTCTTTTAATGTTTTTTTAGTGCCAAACCTTTTGATTGACATTCCCACTATAATAAAAACGGTTTTGTGAATTAATTATTTTATAATATATATGTCTTATATCCCTCCTCATACATATATGGGCATGTGAAATTTCTATTTAGAAGGGTTATTAGTGTTGTAGAAGAATGATATATTTATGAAATTTTATGATTTTATTGTATCTTTCTTTTTCTTTGTATTTAACGAGTGAGACTATATTGTTGATTTTGCAAGTATATATAGATTTTGATGCTCTTTATTCTATTTTAACACTTTATCATAGTCATTGTATAACCGTTCTACCCAACCCTCTTTCTCATCCTTATTTCTTCATTTCTTTCCCTTTTAATATTCAATATTTATTTTTTTTTTCTTAGCATTCTTATTGTCTAATTTGTGATATTTCTGTAGTGGGACTTTGCATGATATTTACGAAACACTACAAATAAATTGTTTGAAATGCAATTACAAATATAATTCATATTATTAATAGTTTTAATTAAGTTTTGTTGCTAATATTATTTTGATAATATCTATTGTTTCAATTATTAATTTATTATTGATACAAATAATTTTTTGACGCTTCATTATAAAATAACGCATAATGTCCGTGCATCGCACACTACTACATTTACCAAGATCGATGCTCCACACATTCCTGATGAACCATTTTGATTTTATGTCATTCCAAGATATTTTGAATTCAACTGAAGAAGAAAAAATAGTTGGTAATGATTATTAGCTTTTGTTTTAATTTAAATCTCATATATTGATTGATATTTTAATCTGGATAATATATCTCTATTTTAATTGTTATAGATGGTATTGCGCATGTGATTGAAAGAAGTGAATTCAACATTATTATAATATAAAATACCGCATAACATCCGTGCGATGCACCGGGTGTGGGACTAGTAGTTAAGAATTACTTCAAAATCAAACATAAGACTTTAGTATTTTTATATTGTCAATCTTATTGACATTTTTTTTTACTTGGCATTATTCATCAAGTTCAAATCTGGTATTTCGATGGTTCTACTACAAATTTGGTAACAATTTATATGGTTGATACCATTAAAAAATATGTGGATAATGACTTTTTTTGGTACAATGTGGTTATGACTTTAATGATAGTTAGTAATAAATATTACAAGTTATGGAGTAGAAATGGGATATGGTAAACAATTTGACCTGGTTAACTAAGATATTAAGTTATGGAGAACTCTGGTTCAATTTCTGGTAGGAATAATTTTTGGTCAGATTTTTCAATTCCTTTGGGAACCAAAAGGGCTAATGCCAAAAAAAAAATATCACCTGGTGGTGCTCTAGGGTGAACATGAGCTACAATGAGCTTCAAACGATGACACGAAACAATTGCCAAATGAGAATGCACCTGCATCTTATTGTTTATTGTCATATAAATACCCATTGTATAACATGTGAAATTCCAATTTCAAAGATTCTAATATGAAGGATGGTAAATAAATATTCTAACATGAAGGTAGATCAAAGATCTATTGATTGATTAGTTTAGAAAATAGTTCTACATGTTAAAAGAATAAAAATTAAGCTCAGGTGATTAATAATGAGCCCATTAGAATGAAATCGTTCACAATGTAATTAAGACATCAAGTTTAAGTGGTGTTCAAGTGGTTAATAAGTTTTTTCTAAAACGAATCGCTTGAGAGAACCCGATTCAATTTCTGATAAAAATAATTTTTAATTAGACTTTACTTATCTTACGACCGAACTCTGGATTATCGAGACTCTTATTGATTAGTTCAAAAAATAGTTATACATGTAAAACAATAATAATTGTTTTATAATTGATGGGCTAACTTAATACATGTTACCCTCTTTTTTTACAAAAAAAAAAAACAAAGAAAGAAAAACTTAAGGCATGTTTAAGCCATAACAAAATCTACTAAAACTTTATAGTTTTCTTGGGCTTCTCATCGTGTTGCATCGACTTGGGCTAAAAACATCATATAAATTTATGTCACCGGTATTTGTTATAATGTTATTCGAGATTTATGCACCATGCACCACATGAATCACTTGTGCAGGTTAGACAAAGCCATATATAGTTTTTGAAATTAATTTGAAAAGCTAATAAACAGAATGTGAAATGCAGGGAAATAGAGTCCATGGAGTTATTGCGTCAATGCAATAATTGTACAATGAACATAGAAAAATGATTTTTGCTTATATTTCGTTACAGAGAGTATGATACTGTTATCATATTTTGTCTCTTATCTTACGTACCAAACAGATTTTAAAGTTTGGATAAAGAAAAATAAAATCCACAGAAAATTTGAATCTTTTAATGACAAATTAGATAAATCGTATACAAATAAATTTTCCTCTTTCTCGTGTATTAAATATGATATTTTGGCTTTACCAACCCACTTGGGTTGGTGCATTGGTATTGACTTGGGACCTGGGAGTGTGCTCCTCTTGAGATCTGAGGTTCGATTCTCTTTGGCGCCAATTTGGGTGGGCTAATTTAGCTTCTTCAAAAAAAAAAAATTTGCTTTACCAAAAAAAGAAAAAAATATTTTGGAGTCATGCATATCAATCATTAAGAACACCATCAACCAACTATATACGTGTTAATTAATCACCAACACCACCTCCAATTAACTACATGCATGAATTTTGAATTCATTCTTTCTAATTTTTCATATACTAAATATGAATTTTAGAATCATATATATATATATATATATATATATATATATATATATATATATATATATATATATATATATATATATATATATATATATATATATATATATATATATATATATATATTACATGGTAATGAATATTATGTATGTTACTTAGAAATACAAAACATTGTAAATTATACCTCTTATTACATTCACTTATTTTGCATCCTATTATCTATCAAGTAATTGTTTTATTTATTTATTTATATATAAATAATCATATAAACATTTTTAACATTCCATTTTTTTGGGGACAAATTATATTTCTTGCAATCCACTTTAAAAATAAATTATTTTTATCTCTTATTTTCATTCATCAATTCTTTTATGGTTTTCTCTTTTTTATTTTAATAAAGGCTAAATCGTACTTTTAGCATCCTAATTTTCACAAACTTGCAATTTTGGCCCCTTCACTTTCAAAATAGCACTTTTGGCTCCAAACTTTCACAAACTTGCAATTTTTACCATCTAAATTTAGCCCAGAAGGATTATCCCCCACTAATTTTGACTAAGTCAATGCACATGCAGCAAGTGACTCACATGTCACATTAGCATGTCTTGTCACGCGGACAATTACTCACATGCCCCGTTAGAATGGCTTGCCACATATGTTTACGTGACATGTGAGTCGCTTGCCAGGTGGCAAGACATGGGGACGTGGCATGCGAGTTACATGCAACATTTGTGTTGACTTGGTCAAGAGGCAAAAATTGTAAGTTTGTGAAAATTATGGACTAAAAGTGCTATTTTGAAAGTTAAAGGGCAAAAATCACAAGTTTGTGAAAATTAGAGGGACAAAAGTGAGTTTTCAAAAGGATTGATTTTGTCATTCAGAAAGGATTAGCGGCGCAGTTGTTTACCCGTTTACCCTTTTTCTTTTTTTGGTACATATTTACACATTGATCATGGTATGGTTGGTACTTGTGATCAAAAGCTTATTTTGTTGGATGATTTAGTTTATTGGGTTGATATTAAAACTAATTGGGTTCATTACGTAGGTTCATTCGTAGTATTTAACCATTTATAGTTGTCTTGGAATAGAAATAGAGATGTACAAACTGAGGCAAATTATAGTAGTCTTGCCAAGCCATTTACACCACAGTTAGGGCGTACTTCTATTGCAGCCGAGGCAAATTATTTTCCATACTCATATGTGTCTTATCCAAACAGCACTAAGAATAATACAAATTACAAACCTAAAAAATCAAATAAACACAAAATTAATGGAAGAAAAAAGTGTGATATTATAATTTTATACCCAAATTCTGGCAGTTTGGTCGTGACCGTTCTCAAGCAATTTAGCCAATTCCCTTTTCTGTACCTTCACATGTTCTTCTCTCTTATTCCCCGAAAGCTTTATCCTCAAAACGGCAAGCTTCAATGCCATTATGTTGCATCAAACAAAACCAAATCAAATAAAAACGTGCCCAAATAATTATTCTTTAGGCACACTTACAACATGTAAAAAAATTAAAGAGAAAAAAATAATAATACTAATTGATGTGACAAAATTATTTTTCATTTAATTTTTTTGATTTTCGTGTGTCTGATATGTGACTAAATGCTTGTGCTATACAAGACTTCCTCAAATTCGATTAATATGCTTCAAATTTTTTTTAAAAGTTATTAATACTCCCTTCGTACCACAATATATGTCACTTTGGATGAAAAATATGTACCACAATATATGTTGCTTTACATTCCCAATAAAGCATTAAATGCTATTTTTTCTATTATACCCTTAATTATTTATTTCTCTCTTTTTTTTCAATTCTTCAAGTCAATTTATCTTTTTCATACAATTAATGAAGGGTAAATTTGTAAACTAATTCATAATTTCTCTTTTTCATACAACATTCATTACATTTCTTAACATGCGTATAAGTGTCAAAACGACATATATTGTGGTACGGAAGGAGTAATTTGTGTTTAGGTTTATTAAAAGCCGTGAAATTGAATTGAAATCGATGAAAAACGTACCATTTGGCAGGTTTGAAGCTTTTGTGGAATGGAAGATAAAGAAGGATTTAGGAATCTTAATTAGTTATGATTCTGTTTTATGAAAAGAAAGAATGAAAGAATAACAACTACTCCCTCCGGACATAAATATAAAAAAAAATAATTGTTTACGCAGTGTTTAAGAAATTTAGTTAAATGTAGTTAATTTTCTTGATTTAATGCAAAACATGAGTTAAGTTTACTATATTATCCTTTGAAAAGTGATTTATATCTTGGAAATCACATAAACTTTTGAAAAGTGAAATGATTAAATAAAGGTATATTAAGAATAATAGTATTAATTAGTTTAAAAGTAGTTGATTTTTGCTTATATTTGTGTCCAAAATTTGAAGTGTTTTTTCTTCTTATATTTGTGTTCGGAGGGAGTATATTTTTTAGAAGAAGATGAATAATTGGATTTTGCGAGCTAAGAAAGAAAGAGTATAAATGAATTAATTGGGTGTATATGAACTTTCTACGAAATATACGTGACAAACAAAAAAAATACGAGTGGTAAAAACCTTTTTATATGTTGGTGAATTTTTTATGAGTTTAATTTGTATGTACCGTCGATGTAAAGTTTTTTTTACACATGCATCTAATGATGTGTTGTAACATCATTTAATAAATGTGATACATCATGTGTTTTTAAACAACACATAATGATATATTATTGGACACATATGTAAAACACAAACAGTGCATATAAATTAAATAAGTTTTTATTAAGTGTTCCCGTAGAAATGGTAAAAAATGATTGTTTGATCATTACTCCCTTTTGTAACAGTTGAAAACAACTTTTTATCTTTGATGAAGATTTTCGACAACCTGCAGACCCTATTCAGGTGATCCTCAAGATGGCGAAGGATATCGATGGGTACGAGCATCATCATTTTACTAGAGGTCGACACCGATTGGAAACCATATTCATTCGTTGGAAATGTCCCAATGAAGGCTGGATCAAACTTAATTGCGATGGAGCTCATAAGAAATCTATGGATCTTGCTGGTTGTGGTGGCTTACTGCGGGATTCTGATGGTCGGTGGATACAGGGATACACTCAAAAGATTGGTACTTGTGACTCTTTACATGCCGAAATGTGGGGCATGTATGCGGGAATGGAGTTGGCTAGACAAAAAGGGATTACTCACCTCATTGTGGAAAGTGATTCCAAACTACTAATTGATATGGTTACAAGGAGATGCAATCTTAATGGGGCCACCCCCATTCTGATTCGGCGCATTCAAGAGCTTATCAACATGAATTGGCAAACTCAGTTTCAACACACATGGCGAGAAGGCAATAGAAGCGCAGATTGGCTAGCTAACCATAGTCTTATGTAAGATTCTTTTGATTTTATAACTCTGGAGACTCCTCCTATAGATCTTCAGAGTTCTCTCTTTGCTGATATCTCCGGGGTTTCCATGCCTAGGACTGTGCGTGTAATTTCTTAGTTTTCTTTTCTTTTGGGCTTTGCCCCCTTCATGTACCAAAAAAAAAAAAGAAAACAACTTTTTAGATTTATTGAAAATATAACGTATTTAATATTTTAAACTGTATATATCGATTTTTTTTTTTTTTTAATCTATTACTCCGGAGGGAGTACTAATATATTAAATCGATTTACCACCAAAGTTACTAATTTATCCTTATTACTTTTAACCACGTTGCAAATTTTATATTCTTCATTGTAATTTTTCTAAAAAAATATATATAGAAAAAATATAATATAAATACAAAAAAGAAAGATGATATGCTTAAAAATATAAACAAAACAGATTAATACGATCAACTCAATAATTTATTAAAAGAAAAAAGAGAATAAAATAGTCAATAAAAAAAATTATAGAAAAAATAAGATGAATATGCATAAAATTAGGAATATAGAAATACAAACATAAACAATATTTTTCATAAAAAAATAAAAAATACTATCAACTAATAATAATAATAATAATACAATAAAAAGCAATAGAATATTCAACCATTTATAGTAGTCCTGAAACTGAAATAGAGATGTACAAAAATGAGATGGTTAAATCTTATACTCTGAGTCAATTTACACACAAAAAATACATGCAACATCTTTATTCCTCAAGTATTTTGAATCTAAAATCACGTATCTATAACAAAACTACGTAAGAGGAGCTATATTGGTTGGTGAAAGCGAGTGATATTCATGGACGACCTTTCTTAAGAGACAAGAAATGGGCAGCAAAGGAATCATAATCAGGTAACTTTGGATGAACATGATCTGCTTTCTGCTTAGATGGGGTGTCACTATCTTGTATCACTGTATTAGGAAGAGAATTTGAAGATGAATTCACAATTTGCTCATCTAAGGGTCTATTTGGTTCTGAAATTGGTTTTGAAGCTACATTTTCTGCTGATCCAGGATTAGATCCCCCCTGATTTTCAGAAGAAGCCCTTGAAGATTTCCATCCAAGCCTTGAACCAGCAGGAGTCATGGGAACCTCAGATAAAGCAGCATGGTTAGAATTTGAACCTGTACTAGTTTTTGGAGAAGCTGATGTTCTACGAGATACTCTACTAATAGGACGTGCAACACTAGCTGAATTCTGTCTATGACGTTCAGCCTCAGATTCACTATCATCGGAATCAAAGAAGGGAATCGATGCCCGTGAGCTTGATTTCTTTTTTGGTTCACTCTGCTCATTCTGAACGCGAGGTTCATGAGTAGTAGAGGTCTCTTGTGAGTCTGCAACCAGGTCATAACTATTAGAATCAGAAGATTTGTTGTGTGCTTTCAAGACCACATTTCTATTTCCTCTGCTCACTTCGGGTGTATATTTGTCCTGAACAGGAGCATCAAAACTGGTTGAAGTCCTCACTGTAGGCAATCTTTGATTCTGGATTGAAGTGTTTCCCAATGAAGTTGAAATATCATCTGATTTCTTAATATAAGGTGGCCGCGTATAACCTTTATTGCGAAAACCCCCCTTCAATGCTCCATAGCTTAATTCCATACCACTTTCTATATGAGATTTCTCCAAAGTTTCAGTATCATCATAATTATCAGGTGACTTCAATGTATGGATATCTGTCTTGGAACCCAAACCCAATGTAGAGTTTCTTCCTGTTGAAGACGGCTCACTAGTTGGCACGTCATCATAACCATAATTTGTTTCTGACATATTAGTGACATCTACCTTTTTCCCAGACTGCTCTTCCACATAATCTGAACCGACTGAAGATGGTGACGACCAAGAATTTCTGTCAGTACCAAGATTCTTACCCTTTCCTGATGAGGACCCTAGAGCCCCGTGGTTTGCAATCTGATCAAGGACAGAATTTTCATCATCATAGGTCCTAGAAACTCTAGACTTAACAAGATCTGTCTCACTATCTGAACCTGGGTCATCTGAATCATCAAAAGTGGCAGGCAATGGGTCTTCTTTTTCAAAAGAAACTTGAGACGTCGTAAATTTTTCAGAAATCACAGAAAAATGTGATTGTGTACCAGAACTCGTCTCTTGCACACCAGTGTTTTGTCCGTGGCTCCAAGAATTCGTATTTTCCAATGGATCAACTTGGAATTTGCTACTAGGAGATGAGAGGAACAACCCAGATCCACCACCATTGTATTTCTTATCATCATCAAATTTATAATCACCATCATCTGATTCGGAATCATCAAATACAACAGAAGTATCATTATAAGAACTTGGTTCTATAGTGTTTGTCTGTGTGTTTACTTCATTAACAAAAAGGTCTTCCGCAGCCTTGTTCCCAATCGTCCAGTCATTTGAGTTCAAATTATCATTGTGATCGTCGTCACTTGGAATAAAGAGATGAGAAGAGGAAGAGTGTCCAGATTGTCTATTTGTCCTTGCATGTTCAAAGTGATAATTGTTTTCAGTATTCATCTCACCATCAGCATGATGTTCAGTCCCAAAATCTTCATCTCTGCTTGCTTGCTTTTTCATACTCATCGCATATAAGTCGCTGCTCTCTTGCTTAAACAAGTTATTGTGGTGGTATGTATCAGCCATCGGAGAATCATGGGTAAATGGGTTATCATCATCACCAACAGCACGACCTACTATTGAAGCTGCGCGGGGATCTTTCACCACATTCGGTCGACTATTCCTGTAATTTTCATTGGGCATTCCACCCAGATTATGTTGTTCTCCAGAGGTGCTTTGTTCGTTGTGCATCCCAGAACTGCTTTTACGGATGGTGCTATTAACAGAACCAGGAGAAAGATGTTTCCCATCATGAAAAGCATAGTCTTTTGATGCTTCATCTCTTGACCCCCTACGAGGAGAGCTATGTGATCCACTTGAATGCTGCCTTGTTATGTTTTCACGATTTGAAAATTCTGCAGCTGCTCTTGCAGCCATTGTTGCACGATCAGCAGATTCTGCAGCAGCCTGCGCAGCAGAGGCAGCATCCTTGAATTCCATGTTCCAATTCTGCCTGCTGGGAGGAAATGAACTCCTGTTTTCAGAATATGGTTCTCTAAAATCCACTCCCTGGCCTCCAACTCCTGCGAAAAAGAATCCTAAATATTCAGGTAATGGGTAGGAAATAAGCCTATATACTCAATTGGAGTGACTTTCTATAAAAACAATACCTGAAGATCTGGTTTCAGTATTAGGCATGCCTGATGTTGTTGAGTTAATGCCACTATCCTTTCTAGCATCTGCATTTGCACTCTGCTCATATGAACTTGTATATGCATCATGCGTTGGTTTAGGTTGTGAGCTAGAATGTGAATTAGGAGGACCCTTTTCATCATGAACAGGTGGTGGAACATTGACTTGAAAAGGTTCCTCATAAGCAGCTTTCTGAAGAGTACTTGGCCCATCCTTAACATATATAAATAGTGTTAAAATAATTAACTACAGTAAAACTTTTTTTATCAAATTAAATTAGAGAAATTACAGAATAAACAAAGCCTACCAGCAAGTCTTGAGAAGCCTTTGTATCATCTTCTCCAAATGACTTGGGTTCCCATTTGATATTATGCTCCTCAGCTATTGCAGTCAGTATTTTTATCTTAGTTGGCCCATCAGGTGCTTTAACAGACAATTTCTCAACCAACTGAAAAGACAACATTAAATTAGAAAAAACAGGCACAAATGATCTTCGACGTGATCCTATTCAACATCAAGAAGAAGGTAGAGAAACTTGCCAAGCGATTCACACCACAGTTAGGGCGTACTTCAATTGCTGCTGATGCAAATTCTTTTCCATACTTTGACGTCATATGCTTCTTCACATCCGCAAGCTCAGGTATGTCGGAACATCTAGGAGTTGCAAATATTACACTAGCAACTGCTTCCTTCAAATCAATGGGGCAATTTCTGAAAATGTTTAGGCGGAAAAAAGAAACGAAAATGAGATCAATGCAGTGAGAATGCACAATCATAACAAACAAACTTATAGACCGCAAGATCAATCATTTCAGAACAACAAACTCAAATGCATCAATCCCTTAAGACATAGACAACTAAGGTCAAAGCAAAAGATACGGTGAAGATGTAAAGCTCAAGCATTGTAAATATTTACACAGATGACTGGCATAGAATATCAATTTAAACATTATTTTAATAACAAAATTTCAAAAAATCATATGAATGAATCTTTTAGGTGTCCCTAGCCTGATACGTAAACAGTGGAGAGTGGTTCTTGATCTGGGGATTTTGCTACAGTACATATACTATTTACTATTCTTCCATAATACTATATGCAATGGAATAAAATACATAAGCCCGTTGACCAAGGATTGAGATAGTTAAATGTTATTTTGGTGCAAGGATCCTTTATTCAAGTGATTCCATGTGATTTACTTTTACTTTTACTTTTCATTCTTTAGGGTATAAATATACTAAAGTGATCAACCATTTGACTGACATGCCTTAACAAAATACAAATATACAAGCAAATTCAGTGGTATTGCTGAAACTACAGAATGCAAACTTCCGGACAGATCAATATATAAACCGAAACAAAAAAAAAATGATGTATCCCCTAAAATAATAAATGATTATACTGAAGTTTACAGTTGCTTTGTAAACAGATGATGCAGTTGCAATAAGGTCAGAGACAGAAAAAAAAAACATTGAATTATACATTTATGTAGCAAAACACGCCTGGAAAGTGGAAACAACAAAGATACACTTTTAACTTAGTATTAGTAGCTAGTAACTGTGACACATTAACACAAACACAAATATGGGACACGACACTCACGAGCACCGTATACATTTTCCATATGATGAGTTGGTGCTATATAGGCAAGAATACAAGTAATATACAATATGCTAAAAAAGAAATAAAACAAAGTATGGAGTTTGAAAATACTTTTGTGATTCAATCATGGGCATGCGAGCTGCGATAAGTTCACAGTATATCTCAACAAGTTCATATGCTGCCATCGTCTTCTCCTCCCTCACAACATGTTCAACCTAAAAACAAAACATACAAAATAATCAAACAAAAACAATTAGTTTATTCTTCATCAAGCAACACAAACGTAATCCCATAAAAATCAAAATCCCATCTAAGTTAGTATCATCTAAGATAAGAATTATGAGTCCGTTTGGATTGACTTATTTAAGCTTATCTACCGCCATAGGCACTTGTCAGACTGTTCATAACAACTCATGAAAAAAGCTTATGGCATGTTCATAAACTCTCCAAGACTAGTCTAAGATATAGCTTATACGAAAACAATTTAACTGTATTTCATCTTTTGTTATAGAAATGGCTTATACATAAGCGCTTATCATGATCGACTTATTTGATTTTATCTACTGGCATAAAAACTTGTAAGATTGTTTGGATTGCCTTATGGTCTATTTGGATAGACTTATTTGAGCTTATCTAGTGGCATAAAGTCATAAACACTTGTGAGAGATTGTTTATAACAACTTATGAAAACAACTCATCACCTGTTCATAAACTCTCCAAGATAACTTATGAAAAGAATTTATAGCTTATACAGAAACGGTTTAACTTTATTTCATGTATAAACGCTTATCATGGTAAAAACACATATGCTATAACTGCAAATTAAGCTATTTATCCGGCCTATAAATCAAATAACACAAAATTAATGAAAAAAAGTGTGATATTATACCCGAATTCTCGCAGTTTGATCCTGACCATTCTCAAGCAATTTAGCCAATTCCCTTTTCAGTACCTTCACCTGCGCTTCTCTCTTATTCCTCAAAAGCTTTATCCTGGAAACGGCAAGCTTCAATGCCGTTTTGCTGCATCAAACAAAAGCAAACCAAAATAAATACAAAACAATAAATTCAATTAATATGCTTCAATTTTTTTAAAAAAGTATTAATAATTTGTGTTTAGGTTTAATCAAAAGCGTGAAATTGAATTGAAATCGATGAAAAACGTACCACTTGGCAGGTTTGAAACTTCTATGCAACATGCTCTGTGTAAACTGGGATGGAAGATTAAGAAGATTAAGAAGGATTTAGGAATCTTAATTATTGATTAGTGATGATTCTGTTTTATGAAAAGAAAGAATGAAAGAATAAGAACAATATGAGAAGAAGAATATTTTTGAGAAGACGAAGAAGAATTGGATCTTGCGAACGAAGAAAGAAAGAGTATAAATTAATTAATTGGGTATAATGAACTTTCTACGAAACAAACAAATACGAGTGGAAAAAACCTTTTTATACGTTGGTGACGAAATTAGTAGTTATTTAATATTTGATTGAGTGTTCTAGTAAAAAAGGTAAAAAATGATTGTTTGATCATGTGACATTTAGGGATAAAATGATCATGATCATAGCGGATGGTTGTGATACATTACAGTGTGAAAATTGTGTTAAAATACACAGTAGGAAATTTGTTTCCCTCAATAATAACTTTTTAACATAAATTGATATCGTGTATAATTTATCTATTTATTTATAAATGAATATAATTTATTTTACACTTTTATCTGAATTTGATGGTATTATTAGAAACACTTTTGATCACTATATTGTAGGTTTCTCAAACTTCATTCAAGAGTCATATGAAATTTTATTCGCTAAACTGTAGGTTATTTACAATGGTCTCTTGCTGGCCAAATACATGAATATTGATGAACTTATCTGCTATTCTCATTCTTTACATTGTGTCATGTCAACCTCATCAAAAGTCTTCAAGTTAAGTATCATATTCATGATGTGTTTGATTCAAGATTTAAAAGAGTGTTTCTCTCACATCAATGTTTCTTTTTATCACACGTTTAGAGAAGAGAATCAATGTGCAGGTTTCTTCGCTAAATTTGGAGTCTCATTAGATACCGACTTCTTGACTCATATCTCTTCTCCATAAGACGTTCGTAATCTTTTTAGGAACGACAGAATAAAAACCTTATCTGTTTGTGAATAGTTTTTTTTTTTCTTTTTAAATTCCTTATAAAAAAATAATCATAACCAAAACCAACTATTAGTATTATATAAACAAAAAAAAAAACTAACTATTATCTATACCTATATATATAAAGAGGATACAAAAAAAAAAATTGTGTGAACTTTTCATAATACCAACAATACCTTTGATAACAAAAATCTTTTATTAAGAAACTCACCATAACATAGGACATTTTTTTATTTGAGTAACAAAAATCTTTTAGTAACAAACTCATCATAACATAAGACATATCTTTTTTTTACATAAGTTTGCTTAATAGACACAGACAGGCGCGGAACGCGCTCTATCTGGCCGTTAGTGACGTAATAAAACTTTTTTTTTATTGTACAAAAAAATGTTTTCACAAAAAACACCATTTGTTGTATAAACAAAAAAAAAAAGCATCATTTGTTATTCTTAACCAATTATTATCATCATATTTTAGATAATCTTAACATATATCTCTGGTTAATATGAGAAGAAACTATTTATTATAAAAAATAAATACTTTTTAAATTCATTAAACAAATAATATATGTGTGTTTGACCATACTTCTCTATTTTTTTAAGGAGAAGTAGGGTCAAATACAATTTTCATAAATTTCTTAAAATAAGAAGTGTCTTTTTTAAATGAAGAAAACACAACATAGTTGATTAAAAAAAAAGAATTTATGATAATTATATTTTTTAAGTTGTTATTATCTTTTTTTAAGTTTGTTATTAATATAATTATCTGTTATTATTTTATTTTGTCTTTATTATTATTATTATTATCTTTTTTCCCATATTTATCCAAATATTATTTATATAACTTTTTTTTTTTGACAATATTATTTATATAACTTTTTAAAATTGTTATTATTAAGATAATTATCTTCTAAAAACCACATATCTACATAATATAATATTTTTTTATTAAAAAAACATGAACTTTATAAGTCTATTATTTCATAATAAATTTATATTAAAATATCAAAACTTTTATAAAATATATTTTAACAAACATATTTAACTTTTTTTTGAAGAAACCAAACATATTTAACTTAAAAGTGATAATTATGTTGAAAAAAAATACTTTAACTTTATTCTTAAATTAGCTTTTAAGTCTTAAATAAACAATTTTTTTTACCAAAGATAATCCACCTTTTTAATGAATCTAAAGATTGTTTTCGATAGTGACAGGAGGGGAGTAATGATCAAACGCATTAAAATTGATCTAGTGTTGAGAGTCTATCATAAAATTGTGTTCCTTATTTGATCTAAGGATAAAAAGTCAACTTGTCCATGGTGGAAAAGACTTCACTTCCCCATACTAAATGTCGGAAACAGATTTCCTGCTGTGTATTTTAACACAGTTTTCACACTATAATGTATCACAACCGTCCGATCTGTAACGTACGATCATGATCATTTTAAGAGATTTATCACAGAATCAATGTGTACTGTCCGATCAATAATTAATGGTTCAGATTGATAACTGTGTGAAAACTATGTGCTATATTACTATAGCAAATCTTGATCCATTGTTGAGGGCAAGACGCATGTAAATCAGTCGTGGACCTCAACTAATCACCTCACTTTCCTAGTCTCTAACCCCTAACTATAACAATTTATTTTTCTTAAGAGAATAATGTTTAGACAACAAAATTTTGTTATTAAATTTGTTTTCTTTTGACAAAATATTGCTACATGTCTATAAGTCTTGGGTTAATTGGCAAAATTGCCAAAATGTTAAAGTTGAACATTCTTCTCCATTGGTAATCCTAATTTTATATCCAATAGTTAATTGACATCTATAGGATTAGCAAATCACATGTTAACAACTAAAAGCTTACATTCATTCAATAATTCTTTGTCAAAAGTCTCGTGTGGACCCCTCCTAAGGCATTCCAAAACAATTGACTGATTTTATGATAGCTGGTTTATGCAAACAATTGGCTGGTTTTATGATTGATATATAGTTTATGCAAACAATTGGCTACATGTGTTGCTCCCAATGAGATCATTGTGTAGCATTCTTCTATTGCTAGCAGCATCTATATATATATATATAGCACAGAAGAATCTAAACTATGGCTCCTTCACTTGTACATATATATTTATAATGATTTTGTCATTTCGTCTATCTAAAAAAAAATACTATATTTCTTGTGAAGTTATTTTTGTGTGAATTTTTTTTTTTTTTTTAGCTTTCACCATTAATATTATTCAAACACGATTGTTAACAAATATACAACATATATAATTTTTTATTTTTTTAATATTATTTACATGTTTCAGGTTTCATGCTCGTAAGTGGAGAGATTTCATTGATACTGTTGAATGAGAAGCTAAACAAAAAATGGGGTTTCCTCTCAATAAATTTTGTCTTGTATCCCATTCTAAAATTCTTGTGTTAATGTGTTTGTTCTATTGAACCAAAAAACACAGAGATGTTATATTTGTTCTATTTAATTTCTTAAAAATTAATATTAATTAAAATAAAATCATGTGGGTATAAAAAAGTCCAACAAATCAATAAATATCCTAGTCAGATGTCAAATCATAGGACATATCATCATAGTTAACCGATGTTTAATGTTTTGGACTAAATTGACTAACGAAATTAACAATTGACGACGTTTTTTTAATTTCAGTTCATTCGGAGACTATTATGATAACGATTGACACTTTCAGGAATAAAAGTGGTGGTTTACTCCCTATGATGTTCAAAAGAGACAATGCTTAATATATCACCTCTCCATAAATACTACTCCTATTTGTGTTTTCTTTGCAATGGAGATACCATGAAAGATACCTATGTACAACCAACCATTGCTTATTGGGTTAGGTACCATTATTGGAGATCGGAGATGGTCTAGTCTTCCACTTATTATATATATTTTTTTACTATCACTATATATGCTGCTAACTTAGACCCAGTTGGGTCTAAGTTAGCAAGGTGCACCTTTTTAGTTGGACAAAAATACCCATTCTTTTTAATTAATTAACCAAACTACCATCAATGGATGCGGATCCAGTGTCGCGCGCGTACCGCAGGACCATGGTTACAAACCGTTGATTTCCATCAGACAGCCAAGATCTGATCTCATCAAGACTGTCTGATCAATCAGACAGCCCAGATCATCCGAATCCATCAGATTCCAGCGCGTGCACCACACTGGATTACACCCTGGAGAGAGAAGAATCTACTTTTTAAAAGCAGGACACGTGTCGCTGTCTGATCGGCTGGGCGTGATTTTTTTCCATTTAATACTTTGAACTCAATTATTTCGTTGTAAATTAATTTTTTTTTTTTTTATACCAAAATTCATAATTTTTTTTCTCTACAAATAGAGACTTGGTTCGTTTGATTTGGACACAGAAAAAAAAACCCAATTTTTCACTACCTTAATCTCATTTTTCACTACCTTACATCAACTTACTGAAACCATTCTACCAGCAAAATGGTTTCAGATTACAACTCTCTGAAACCATTGTACCAGATAAATGGTTTCAGAAGCAAACACAATTAATAAATTACTCACTGAAACCATTCTACCAGTAAAATGGTTTCAGAATACAACTATGTGCAACCATTCTACAAGCTAAATGGTTTCAGAAGCAAATAACTAATAATCAACTTACTGAAACCATTCTACCAGCAAAATGGTTTCAGATTACAACTCTCTGAAACCATTGTACCAGATAAATGGTTTCAGAAGCAAACACAATTAATAAATTACTCATTGAAACCATTCTACCAGTAAAATGGTTTCAGAATACAACTATGTGCAACCATTCTACCAGTAAAATGGTTTCAGAAGCAAACACTAGTTTTTAATTACCGTTTTATCTCATTTAATTAACTAAAAATAGTTTCAGGTCTCCAAAAATTTCATAAAATATACCAAAAGTTCCAGAATATTATCTACTATTTTCCTGGTATAATGGTTTCAGTGAGTTGGTTGAGTGGTGTGTGTTAAATTACAACACACAAGTAACGTATTTAGTAGACAAAAAATGAGATTAAGGTAGTGAAAAATTGCATTTTTTTTTCGGTGTCCAAATCAAACGAACCAAGTCTCTATTTATAGAAAAAAAAATTTATGAATTTTGGTATAAAAAAAAAAAAATAAAAAATTAATTTACAACGAAATAATTGAGTTCAAATTATTAAATGAACAAAAATCACGTCCAGCCAACCATTGTGTGACACGTGTCCTACTTTTAAAAAGCAAATTTTTCTCTCTCCAGGGTGTAATCCAGTGTGGCGCACGCGATGGAATCTGATGGATCAGGATGATCTGGGCTGTCGGATTGATCAGACAGTCTTGATGAGATCAGATCTTGGCTGTCTGATGGAAATCAACGGTCTGTAACCATGGTTCTTCGGTACGCGCGCGACACTGGATCTGCGTCCATTGATGGGTATTTTGGTTAATTAATTAAAAAGAATGAGTATTTTGGTCCAATTGAAAAGGTGCACCTTGCTAACTTAGACCTAACTAGGGTCTAAGTTAGAAAACCCCATATATATATATATATATATATATATATATATATATATATATATATATATATATATATATATATATATATATATATATATATATATATATATATTTTAATGCCAAGTTTTGAATAAGTATTTCTAAGTTGTAAAGTGACTTTTCAACTAAGGGACTACGTGCGAAATAGACAATTATATTTATATATTACTTGTATTGTAGTATTTGATTAATACACACGTCTATTACTATTAGACCGCATATTTTTGGAATAAACTAGACTAAACTAAAATTGCTTGTTGACACGGACAAAAACTTTTTATTATGAGAGAACAAAAATCTATATTTAAGGAGTGATCTGTTTTTTTTTTTTTTTTTTGACAATATGAGTGATCTGCTTTGATGTGTACATTTTAGTGTGTGATCCTTAAGATAGTTGCCATTTTATTTTGTTTAAGAATAAAATAAAATATGGGTTTATTTTGTTTTTTAAAAAATAATATGAAATATGGGTTTAATGTGTAACTATTTAATAAAAGAATATATACTTTGTCAAAAAAAAAAGAATATATACAAAAAAAAAAAATCATTCTCTTCATTAAAATCTCTCATCTACCATCTTCCCAACTGAACACAATGTGACTACCAAATTAAAGCTCTTCCATTTCCTTTCATTTTCTTCATTGCAAAAGAAGTAAAATAATCTTGTGAACCAAATAAAAACCCTTAAATAATCAGTTTTCTAATCAATTAATTTGTACTTCGGAATGAACTTTGGGTAAAAATAAAAATGATGTAAAAAAGTTAAAGAAAAAATAAAAAGTCGCTAAAATCTGTTAAGATTTAAAGGATTTCATTCCTGAGAAGTAAGGTTAATGATTCAAAGAAAAAGAAGAAATTAAAATTTAAACTTTGAATAATCAATGAGAGTTGAGATGTGTTCAAAAAACGAGAGTTGAGACTAGCAGAAGAAAATATATTTCTAGACTAAGAGAGGAAAGATACCCTCGAATAGCGGAAGGGTAAAATGAGAAAGACGTAGGGCGCTCGAGTAAATGGTAGGGTGACAAAAGTAAATCTCCAATTTATGATAACCATAGTATTTTCATCTACTTTGGTTTTTAGATAAACTTGGAGGAAAGTAATGCAATTGGACCATACATGATTGCATGCATTAATACTGTTAAAAATGATGTAGAGGGGTTGAAAATGAATGTGCTCTATGATATTTTGAATGGAACAAATGTTTAAAATGATTGAATTAGTTCAAATTGTGGAGATTTTGAGGAAACTTAAAAAATCAAAGATTTTAAACATTAAAAAAGAAATTTTTTAGTGATTAAGTTATCCAAATAAGTACTTCATGTTTTAATCTGATTAGCAGGAATTGTATTAACAAACAAAGAACAAGATGGCATATGTTGAGCATATTGGTATGAATGTCATTCACATGTTTCTTAGCTGGCCTCTTAAATTGTCGAGACATGTAATTTCATCCTTTGCTCACATGTAGCTAAAAGTCTAAAACTAGTGGTCAACAAACATAAAAAGAAAAATAGCCACATTCATCCCATCTCATTCTCCCACATTAATAAAACCATGAATATGATGTATATGACAGCATTATGTGTGCTGATTTCATTATTCTGTCTGTGATAAATAATTGTCATTCATTTCTTCCTATAGTATAACAGAACCTTGTATAACCAGAAGAAAAAAAAATGACAGAACCTTGCCCATAAATACTATTGAGTTCTTTTGTGACATCATAAACTAAATCACAACTTGGTAATTATAACATAAATATTGACTTAATTACCAAGCTCTCAATAAGATCATTAACATCAACATTCCCAAATCAATAGTTGTTTATAAATGAGGATATGGCCTATATATATATATATATATATATATATATATATATATATATATATATATATATATATATATATATATCAAGGGGGTTAAAATGTTTTTACAGATCATGAACAGAGTCACCTAATTGGCTCAGCAAGATGGCCAAGTCCATGCCTCTTATCATGGTAGGCGCAACGACACTGACCGGACACTCTTTTGAAAATCCAACCTTCCCAGATTTCTGTACCCTAGTTAAACAGTTCTTTAACTTCTTGTGACATTTCACATGAGTCATTCCTGTAAAATCATGTTTGGTGAGTTTAAAGTAGCTAAAGATAGGTCTCAAGGTAATAGAAAATGTAAAACAGCATCAGAACAATAATCATCTCAATATGGCATATGACATATCCTTGTATACAAGTAGCTAGCTAATGTCTCTTTCGTTCCTCAATTCCTTCCATAACATTTGAAACTTCTTAGATTCCACATTACATTACTAAGGTGTTATACTTATCTGAATATCTTCCTATGTGGATGTATATGGTATGAGATAAGATAAATTTAAATAACACCATAGCAAACATAAAATTAGATAGCAGCACATTTTATCCGGGAACAAAAAGTATGAGACAAGACATTTACCCTCGCATAGGCGAGTGACTATTCACAAAAGTTATATTCTGGGTAATATAACTCGGTGGTTAAGGTGAGGGGGTTAAGAAGAGGAGTGGTAAGGAGGCCGAGAATTCGATTTTCAGCTCCAACATAATACAAACAATACTAACAATTGCTTTAAAAAAAACGTATTCTCTCAAGTCATGCATTCACACAATCACATATCATGGTTGTAGATACAGATCGTTGACTCATATTCTAAGCTGTATTTTAAAGCCGATTCGATGAAGTACAAATACGTGTCATCTAATTTTTAGCTAACAGTTGAGATCTCTTGACTGTGTAACTACGCGATTCTCCTAAATCTACTAAATCCCGATTGGACCATCCACCAATGAGGCAAAGACAGAAAAGTACCAAAACAGCTAAATTTTGATGATGAACAACACCTAACACCCTATAACAAACAGCTAAATTTTGACGATGAACACCCTATAGCAAACAGCAAAATTCTGATAACATCATAACACAACAACAACCAACAAGCATTCCAGCATCCAAAGATACACAATGAGAATTATGAACAATTTACATAATTGAATTGATTCAACAAAAATAAAACACCTAAATATTCATTAATTTTCAAAAGACATTAATTTGTGCATCATTAAACTCTCAAGAAGAATTCATTCATGTTTGGATTAACGGTGAGTCCGGTAAGCATAAGCTACACTCTGAAACTTCAACAAAATCACAGTGTCAACGTGATTTCGTGTATGTTTGGTTTCAATTCTAGAGGAGCAAGAATTGATTATAAAGGTGCAGATTGAATTTTGACTTGTTTGGTTTCTCAATAGTAGAATTGATCCGGTCTCCAGAATAATTCTATAATTGATTTTTACACTCAAATTTTTTGTTCAACTCACTTTTGCATATATCCAAACATAAATCACTTTATCTTCAAATCAATTTTACACAACCAATTCTGTCAAAATCTATTTTTCTCACCGCAGAACCAAACATATATTCACTGTGATTCGATAAAATTAAAAACCAATCAACTACACATAAATTGAAATAAATAATACTAAAATTCATGATTAATCAGCTCCACACAATTAACTAATTAACAAATAGTAAAATTAAGAAAAAGAATGCAGAGAATAGAATGTACCAAATTTATCAACACAATTGTCATGAGCCATGCAACAAGCATCAGTATCATCACACGGTTGCTCGCCGGGACAACCCCAATAACCCACCCCGCAATATTTCCCGTATTTGATTCCCATCGCTGTAGTTATTCATTGATCAACATAATAATATTAACATTAATACTTTAATTAATCATGTAATTAATTGAGATTGAAACAAATAATAATGAAATTGAATTCAATGAATCTTACTATCACACTGCTCTGCAATGCATTTCCTGCTGCAATTAGCCTGTAATCAATTAATTCGTAACAATATAATTTGGTCAACGTTTTCAATTCAAATTTTTCAAATATTCAATTAAATAATATTAATGATTAATGAATCTTAATCTATGAAGCAAATCCTCCTATTAGACGTGTCTGACACCAAGGCATATAATTACATTGAATTATGTTATTTTTTAAAGATTCTCATTGGCATTGACGTGTTAGTATTTGGTGTCTGTGTTCGTGCTTTATGGATCGTGATTATTGATAGGAATGAGAGGATGTACATACCGATGAATCGGCAACGGCGGAGAGGAGGAGAGAGAGGAGCGCAAGTGCGGCGGTGGCGCGTGAGATATTGCGGGAAGTCATTATGGATTTGTTGGCGGAGAGAGCCGTGCGTGATTTGGTCACTTCTCTCCGGTTGTTATATCTCTCTCGTTGGTGTTTATGAAAAAGAGAAGTAATGATGAAATCACCAAAACACCCTTTAAATCGTTGTGACAATGTGACATGACTGATCGGATTGGATAGGAGGAAGTAGTAACTATCATTGGATTGGATGGGTCAAACGAACTTTCCTCTTTCGTAGGAGAGAAGAATTTGCTATTGGTTTTCTTAGTACTCCGTATTTATTTATTTATTTATTCCTAATTATATACTCCTCCGTACCA
Organism: Trifolium pratense; assembly: GCF_020283565.1. NCBI lineage: Eukaryota > Viridiplantae > Streptophyta > Magnoliopsida > Fabales > Fabaceae > Trifolium > Trifolium pratense. The sequence goes on from NC_060063.1 coordinate 2,801,640, forward strand.
CGATAGAGAAATTCTTAGGTGAGTCATTACATAAATATTAATGATTAGACACAACCAATCATATAATTATAAAGGGAAATGCTAGTTGTAGCGAAAACTTCCTTCATGAAAGCCTACCGAATGACCTGTCACTTACAGCTCACCACACTTGCATATTATTTTATTTTATTTTATTTAATTCAACAATTTATTTAGTTCTGTTTTTCTCGCTCACCTTCATCTTCCGGACTTCCACCGTCCCAACAACAACTCTGCCTCTTCTGCAATTGGATTTTGTTATTTCCCAAAACCAAATCTTATATTGTTGTTTCTCTCATCTCCATTGTGGGTCTGAATATCTGATATCACATCGTCGCTGGCCTATTTTATTACCGTCTTCGTTGCTTTTCCGTTGTTCGGCGTCGCCGTCTTTTACCTAACTGGATCGATTTTCAGTTTCCACTGGATTATGTTTGGAATTATGTTTGGTTTGCAGAAGCTTCCACTGGATTGGATACTGTTAAGCTATCAAAAGGTCACAATTTTGCTTTGAATGTTTACCAATAGCTCTCAAAAGCTCTCAAAAGATTTTTCTGCTGACCTTTTATTTTAGATTTTGATATGTTGGCTCACTTTCCATTTGTGAGCAAAACAGAGTACATAGAAGGATGTCAAGGCTTTGGGGATTTGTCCAGATTTATTTTATATTTATTTAATTTATTAAGAAATAAAAATAGAACAACAATAATTTTCATAGTGGTAATTAACTGCTTCCGTGCTTTCCGCTAAAATCTTAATTTTATTGGCAATTGACAATGACGTGTGCTGTTCGTGAGAGATTCGGGAGAAAATGTGTCGTGATAAATAGCAATGCTCAATTATAAATAATTAATAATTAATTTATGAAATAATTACAATTAATTAATAGAGTAGTAATTAAAACCAAATCTCTATCAATAAGGAAAGAAAAAAAACATGTGCACTTTATAAATATACAAAATTCTAATCGCTCAAATTTTTTTGTTTCTAACTAAGCTCTTTTTTTATTTTATTTATTTATTTGTTTCAATTATTTTTTCTCTATTTTTTTGGGAAATTTACAGACTGCAAACTATTATGATTTTGTTTTGTAAAAATGAAATAGTGGATAGTTGATAAACAAATTTATCGATGAGTTCAAAAAAAAAGTTTATCGATGAGTTCATAACAAATAAATTATAAGGTAGTTTATAGTCAATAAGCTTGCTAATTCAATTTATAGTGTTTAGTAAAATTAATGGTTAGACTAACTTATAATCAATAACTTATTTTGTCAATTAAATCATTCTTCACCTAGGTAAACTTAAAATATAATGAAATAGTGCAAAATAACATGATTGGAACAATTTCTAAAAAAAATAAATAATTGGAACAAGAAATAAACGAAAATATTTTGGTCAAAAAAAAAATAAACAAAAAATATCAAATAAAAAAAGAAATAAACGAAAAATAAAAAATAGAGCTGGAACAAGAAAAATATGAGGGATTGGAAAAATAATTATATAATACACACGTTTTTTTTCCTTATTTTTAGAGAAGAGATTTGATGTACCAAAAAAAAAAAAAAAGAGATTTGATTTTAATGCCTACTTCATTAATTACTAATAAGTATTTAATAAATTAACTATTTATAATTATATGATTGTGTTTCAGCATAAATCATGCAGTGTTAAAAATATGTTAAGAATTTAGCAACCAATTTGTTGCCGTCAATGTTGCACCACTACGCAGCTGCTGCTGACATACCGACCCCATGCACCACTGCGAAGCTGCTGCCGACATACCGACCCCATCCCGTGCCATGCGGTTGCTCCAAATATAACACGTATCCAGATTAGTGGTTTTATGCAAGAAAGGGTTGCATATATTATATATTCAATAGACAATTTTGACACATTTTATAATTAATGCAACAGCATTTCTCTTACTCACAAATTTTAGCAAAGGATATCAATGGTGGATATACAGGTTACTTGTGAAGATACTTAAGTCCCTTTGCACTTTGTGTCGCTAACTTAAAGGTGATCTCGAAGTCTCTCGTGAGACATATTACTCTTAGAAGCAACCTCTCCTATCTGCACAATGACCCAACAAGTTAACAATGGTAAAGTGATGTATTTTACTATTTTTTGCACAAAGTTCCCAGTTTCATTACACCAAGTCAAGAATGTTCCAATTGGAAAGGGGTGTATAAGATTTCAATGGCTCAAGTACACAGATTGGCCAAGGTTGAGTGTCGATGGTTGAAGCAATGGCTGGTTGGAGGAGTGCAGGTGGCACCAACAGCATTGCAATGAGAGGTACCTAAAGGTTCTAAAGCATCCGATTTATCTAACAGACTAAAATAAACAAATGTCAGCTTATCAAAAAAAAAATGCAGCTTGTCTTTGGCGTGCTAAAGGTAGATAATCTGAATCCAAAAAACAGAGTACCATTATAATTTTTCATTCTTTTTCCAACATTTGATAACCTTGCTATTTGTCTTGTTTTTTTATTACATTTACTACCTTTCCTATTTTATATATATATTTCGGTTTTTAGGGTGATTGAAACATTATTAAAAAAAATCACATTCCAACAATCGAAGGGGACAAAAACTTGCTCAATTTATGATCTTTTAGAAACAATGCTAATAATACTCGTAATACAAATTATTATTTAATCAGTCTACATTATTCTGCAAGATATGCAGGCAAAATTGATTTCTCAAAAGAGAAGACCACAAAGCACAAACAACCATAAAGAACCGCGGGGTGGCCTTGTGTACAAACAAAGTGGGGGTTACGCAGCAAAAACTCAACTTACCCAATATTGTTCTAACCTAAAACTATACATCGTATCAACCGGATTGCCTATATACATGGAAGAAAGAGAAACCAAAGTTGGAAAAAAATTACTGTGATTTGACGTGCACAGTTTTTCCTTTATCAAATTGTTGTCATTGAAAATACAAAGAACCAATTGAAGCCAAAACACATCTCTGATCAAGTAAGATTAAACAGTTGGAGCGTCATCGAGCGGAACAGGTGGTGCCTTCACACTTCAATTCCAATAACATGAATGTATTTATACTTGTATAAAAGTAAGCCTGTCAGCCAGAACCATGCTTACCTGAAAAAAAGAAACCGACATTGTTCAGTATAATTTGAAGTATCTGCGATGGAAGGGGAAAAAAGTAATTGAAAAAAGTTATCCTCGCTTTATTAGTGGCATATTCCTTCTAACATAATTTGCTCAATATTTTACTTCCAAATTTGTACCCTATCGATTTACCCCTATTCCTAGTTACAAAACAAAAATGTTAAGGTTCGGTGAATATGTGAAGCCCCATTTACTGTTGTGGTCTATTAGAGAAGGTTTCATCTTATATAGTTTGGCTTGTCTCGAATAGAGCAGATGCCAATCTTTACAGAACGAGAAAAAGGAAGAAGGGTAGTAGGCAGAGAACCATAAAGTGATGAAACAATAAACAGAAGTTCATAGGGCATTTATCCTTAATTTTTCAAGTAGATTGGCTAAAAGTCTAAAATGAATGCAAACTGCAGCAAAAACCCAAATATAATGGCCTCAATAAGTATATCTCATGCCATGAGACTTGTGATTTCTATACTGTCAAAAGTCTTTAGCTCTTACCATTTCCCTGTTTCTTCTGAGTTTGGACTCTGTCGAGATAAGGATCAATTATGGCATCTAACTTCACCAACCACAGAGCAAGGGCAGATGAAGTATGGGGCATTGATGCAAAAGATGCAATTGTTTCTTCAACCACGCCATCTGGAAATTTGCACTGAAATAACCAGCCCTCGTTGATGGCACCAACAAAATCAGCAAGAACCTATAAAAATAACAAATTCAACAAAAAATAGATGAAATTGAAAGCAAAAAATAAAATTCATGGACTAAAGGAAATTCGATCAAACATATAGTTAAAAATAAACCTGCAAAAGCTCCACTAAAGTCGAGGTGCGTCTAAGCCTTTTGATCCATAGATTATGGGCAGACTTCCTCCACGCGCCAACAAGGGCATCTTCAGGCATAACAGACTGCACAGTGTAGGAGTATGCTTAAAAACAAATGTAAACCACAACACTTTTCAATATACGATCTAAAAAAATTGGAAAAGCGGATCAAAAGGCAGAGATACAGGTTAATATGCAAGTAACAAACTATCTGTCATATTTTCCAAAATAGCACCGACAACCCTGTCAAAATAAAACCAGGTGGCAAGTATCATTTTCCCAGACAGACAACTATAAAACACTTGCAGACCTCGTATCTGTACCTCAAATTGAATTGATCTTACACATTAAAAAAATACAAGACATCAATGCTAGCATGATTGAATGAGGAAAATTGATGCAGACGAATAGCAACACACCTCAATTGCATAAATTGCAGCTTTCAATGATTGAATCTGGGATGACAAGACTTTATGATTCGGAAATGTATTGCTATCTTCTTTCTCCCTGCACATGGCTATGTGGATTGCATATTTTTCTTCTAGGTCAAAATCAAGTTCAAATGTCATATGGCAAAGTTTACAGTGTCTCTCATCTCTCCAGTATAGATCATGGCAACTCCTACACTTGGCGAGAGAGTCAAGATAAGACCTTCTGCCATATTTTACAACATTGAGATCTAAATAAAATGAATTCCAAATCCATGAATCGTAATTTTGAACACGGATCCATTTTTCCAGTTGTTCCTCTGCTTTCTTCCCAGCTTCAATTACCACTGCCCCAGATGACGGCATAGAGTCTCTAGCAGACTCAGCCAGATTCAGGTTCTCTACATCAGATACTGGAGAACAGCTATCTTCTGTAACCCTATCCAGCTCAGACTGATCAGAATGTGACATACACCTCATTCCAATATCGTTAACCTTAATCCTGGACATATATCTGCATAGAGATGTTTGCCGTCTCTCCAAAGATTCAATAAGAAGAGCCTCACGTTTCCCTCTATCATCCAGAACTGACAACAATGCACACAATGCCTGCACACGGGTTGACCATATATATAACAATTTATCAGTACTAAAAGAACAAGCCCCATAAGACAGTCACACTAGACCTATAAAATTGTGTAAGTTTAATTCTTTATTGTTCATCCTATGTATAATATACCAGAAAATAATTTATATCAAAACATGATAAGAAAACCTAAGAAACTCACCTCTTCTGTATCAATCACCTCCCAGTGGCCATCTTCAGAGGATTCAAAGTATACCCTCCTGTGGCCAGGATCACCTACATTACAAGGGCCTAAGAAGAGCCAGTATCTATTGTACCGACGATCAGATCCCAAAAACACTGATTGTATGGGGTGTGAATCATCTGAACCTTTTCTTTTCTTAAAGGTTGCCTCCAGCGTATGGAATTTTGAGACTAACAATGAGGAATCTACTGGACCGGGGTGAGAATTCATGTGAACCTCCTTAATACATTGCATTTGTTCAATTGGGTTAAAAAACGAACCGGGCTTCTTTACCACTGATCTCTTAATTTTTGCTCCAGAACCACGTAATGGGATACTAGAACTACAATCAGCTGTAACTTTTACAGGATCCTGTAAAAAAAAGTCATACAGGATTTAATAGGCTATGAAAAGTTTACAAAATCATGTATTCAGTTAGTAATGTTCAGGAGTTGGGAGGGGAAGGGAGAGGATTGGAAGGGGAGACAATCCAAAGCCAAGATATAGCTTCGCTGAATTGTAAGTGGCTTACCTTCAACCTGATGCTGGCTCCGGATGAAACAAGACCGGTCAACGCTGCCAACGCATTCAATTTTTCTTCAATTTTCAAATCTGAGTATTCACTATCCATCAGTCCTAACAACCACACTTCTCCTGTACGGCTCTCATCAATTTCAGTGTAAACTTTCAGCCTATTATGTTTAACTTTACGATTGTTATCACGCTTAAATTTTCTTATATTAGAGTTTATTGAACCGCTTTCAAAATCATCTCCACTGCTACATGTATCATTGTTAAGCTCATCATCAACACTTCCAGAGTCCTCTGTATCTGACTCATAATCATCATTGTCCTTTGAAACAGTGCTCATACGCAATCGATATGCAGACGATGAAATCTTTTCAAATAAAGTAATATCACTTGAAAGTGTGGAATATATTGAAGACTCTAGTTCGTCTGTTGTGCTGGCAAGGTTTAATTCTGCAATCTACATAGAATCAAAATAAATTATAAATTTATCAGTATAACGACAAATATTATTGTCTAAACAAAATAGTTAGTTACCTGCATTGACTTTGCCAGCTCAGAAACTTTGCACCCATTGTTACCTCGTTCTGACAAGATTTTAAACAACTCACACTTCAAGGTGCCAGGGCATAGGCCATAGTTTACAAGAATATCCAATTCCTATTTTTTTTTAAAAAACACACACATAATTATACCTCAAAATCCAAAGCCAGTGAAATTTGAAAGTGGAAACAAAATAAAACAAATAATAAACAACACTCACTGAACTCCAAGCATATTTAGACATTTAATATTTAAATTTCACACACTACAAAGTGATGACCGCTCATTTTCATTCCCACCGATTAACCACAGCATATCATGGCTGCAAATTTATTTTATTTAATGTGTAGAAAACAGTGATTCTAATAATTGAGCTGGTTACATTGCAATGTAGAAAATTAAGTAAATGCTTAACAACTTTTTGTCAATAGTTTTGTAGTTCAAGACCAGAATCTATTGAACTTGACATATGTTCTGAATATTTCAGATTGGAATCTACTTTTTTGATGACTAAGCATATATTACTTGTAGCTTTCAGTAACATGAAATTTAAGATTCAAAATAATATTTTACAATGAAAACTGCTAAAGTACATGACAAGACAAGATAACAGATGTGTTCCATCTAGAACAAGACATCAGGAAGCCTTTTACAAAAAATTAATAATAATAATAATAATAATAACAACAGCCCTCTAGAGTGTTCGATTTAACATAAATACAGCTATCCACACAAAAATATATAAACATAGTCAACTCAAGTCAAATATAAAATGGGCTTGTTTGAAGTACCTTGCCAAGGCCATCTCTTCGTAAGGAACCTTGCTTGGAACCGAATCCAGCAGCTACCAGCACTTGACGGAGTATTTCAATCCAAGTAAGAGGGTTTAGAGATCTTCTCCAAACGTCAAGGGAATATTCTTGATTTTCAACCTTTCAAATACAGTGTTAGATTGTTAATCATTTTGTATATATGTAATAAACAAAAACGCAAAACCTAAATCTCTGCTAATGAGATGAGGAAACTCACGGAGTGAAGTAGCGCAAGAAAGTTGCATGACTTATTTAACTGAGGACAAAACCCATTAGAAAGCTCAACTTCGATGTCAGATAGAAGCAGTGTGAGAAGGGCCACATGAATCTTTCCAAGTAACATTGAATCCTGAAAGACATTTGGGATGTTATTTACAATTTGATATGACTCTAGTAAGAACTAAATAAGAAACTGTGCTGGCAAAACGTAAACCTGAGTCAAAGATGACATATTACCTTATCATGAAATGCCTGAACAAACTCATCGAGAGTGAAGGGACAAACATCAACAACTACAGCGTATGTATAAATGAAGTGGAACACCTGCCAAAAATAGAGTTAGCTATTATGTCAAATTGAAGTATTTTTCTATTGAAAATGTTTCAAAAGAATATAAAACGATGTGAGTTAGAAACTTCAGTAAAGTAAAGCTTGGCAATGATAAAGCATGTTAATCTAAGAAAAGCTTGTCAAAACTAGATCAGGAGGAATTTCCTTTATACTAGTATAAACTATTATGATCATTCTATGTTCTAATTCCAACAAATGTACATGCATTCAAAATATCAGATCTTTTAGTCACAGCTGATTGATAATATGCACCTTAAATAATTTCTTCACCAATTCTGGGGAGGAGTCCCAAGGTTGCAAATGTATAGGTTTCTTCATCTTGATAGCACCTGGGGGGAACTTGACTAGCACATCTATCAAAGCCACAAACAAACAGTAACTAGTAATAATCAGAACATTCCAAAGGCCATTAACATAGCACATAATACTAGGTGATACTTGTTCTCTCCAAAATTACCTGGACAAAGTGAGCCACCAAGCATTCCACTGGCAGATAGTTGATCTGAACAAATAAACAGATTAGTTCCTTCTTGTAACTCTCTCAGCTCTAACTCTTCATCATCGATTAACATTGAAATTTGATCAAAGCCCTCCTCGGATATTGAGTTATCTAAAGCAAGTTCACATTTTTCTATGGGAGGCTGGTTTTGAGTCACATATTGGTTTGATTCACCCTGCCAGATAAGAGTAGGTTGTAAATTTGCAAAACCATCCGATGTTACCACAAAAATGCACATTTGACTTTTTAATTACCACTCTATTTTGCACGAACTGTTTCCTCTTCTCCTGTAATGTAGTTTTCCTATTTGGAATCTTATTTCTTGGTTTTGCCTGTTCAATAAGAACACATCAGGATTTATTATCATAGGGGAGAAACAAAGTGAACACAGTATCACACTGGTTTAAATAACTTACATTTGTGGTTACTGCTTTCCGTGGCCTGTTGGTCGACATTGGTGTTTTAGAATTAGAGGTTAGATGAACTTCTCGGTCAGCAAACCCAAAACCAACTGGAGTGTTTCTGGCATCAGGATTTGTTGCCCTCCAAACTGCCATCAGACCTTTGCCCATACCATGTTTCTTCACAGGTTCTTTCGTATTACAATTAGGACGATTTTGAATTGCATTCTTGGAAGCCTGGGAAAAGAAGACCCGACACAAATGTAGTGGAGTGTAAAACGAAACATAAGAAAGACTCTCAGGATGCCTAAAGTTACCTTTCTCCTTTTGACGGGCTCTTGGTCCTGTTGACACGCAGCAGTGTAATTTTTGGATCCTAACCAGAGACAAAATAAAGCAAGTTATAAAAACTAAAACAGAGAGATGCAAATGAAAATTAACGGTATACTAAGAACAATAGAAAAAATTAATAATTTATGTACATTTGCTGGGTACAGTGCAATAGTAGAAGGAAATGAAACAAAAAATCCCACTTTTACCACACAATTTTCAAAAAGTTAGATGACATTTATAATTTAAAAGATAATAAATACTCCCTCCGGTCCTTATTATAAGAAGAAATTTACTTTTTAGATTCATAGAATTTTGGATGTATCTAGTCAATAATATGGATCGGAGGGAGTACATAGTTTAACTTGATACTTTTTCTATTCTACGCTCCACTCAAAAAGACAGGACGAGGTTAGAGGTTAATTGCAAAATAGAAGGTAGTTCGTCTAATACAAAATTTAGACAAAAAAGAGATACAGTCCATGTCCATCTACACCAAGTTGTTCCTACATATGTTGCTTCCTACAATATGATCATTCTATTTGAACTATCCATAAGTATAACTAATAAGTAAAACTATAATTATTTATTTACTGTAACTATACATAATAAGAAGAAGAAAAAAAAAATCATTTGGAAATTTAGACAACCCTCCCAAGTTTTAGGAATCCTAAAGTTTTTATACAATTTTTTTTTTTTAATTGACTTCCCATAATCCATACATTATTTGATCACGATTCACGGGTAAGGTAAAGTATAATATATTCTAAAATAAAAATTAACAAATAATTCAATACTACAAGTACAAACTAAATACTTGAGTTCAAATATTACCAAACAGAAGTAACCTAACATCATTAGTTTAGCAAAATCTCCACGCATTACATAGTTGAGATAATTTATACAATTTCACTAAATAAATTAATAAACAGCTAAAACAAATTCACAGCATCCACCTCCGATCTCCACTAACCACCGTCAACCACCAAACACGAGTACCTTCTATTTATACAGAAAATTACCAACAATGCCGTGATTCTAATTGATTCTAATACAAAATGAATAAAGAATTCGGTAAATATTAAGCATTCTAAAAAAGAAACAGTCACCTGAAGGAAGAGAATCGAACTCGCGCCCCAAAGCAGGACCATCATTTACAATGCGACTTGTTGTATACAACTCTTCAAGACATTTCCGTTTTTGATTTCTCTTACCGTTTCCATGAACTTCCATATCATCATATCTTGAAGAAGATGAAGTAGCATCAAATTTCTCTCTTGGAAGAACTTTTCCACCGCTAGAATAACTCGGTGGCACAATCGTTCCCTTTCCTCTCATCTCGCCGCTCAGTGTTATGTATGTTATGTATCTCTCATCTGCATCACATAAGAAAATCGTAAAATTGAGTACAGTTTATACTCTATATACACCGAAACGAATCGGAAATAGAACTAAGCGATGAAAATTGAACTGATTGAACACTGTGATTGTTTCGAATTCGGTTATGATTTTAGTTGAGTGATGTGGCGGTTATAAGAAACAGAAAAATTGGAAACGTGAAAGAGAGAAGAGATAAGAAATCTACCATGAATGAAGGTTTCGGTAGAATCAGTTGGATGTGAGACAGACAGTGTAAGAAGAAGAAGAAAAAGGATAATAGAAATCACAGTAAGAAGGAGAAGTAGGGTTTTGGGGTGGGTTTTACGGAAAACGAACAAATATCTTTCTCTCTCCTATTCTTTTACCATATAACCCCCGAGCCTTCAACCGCTAAACGTCGTCGTTTTGGATTGTTGTTTTTGCACCCCTCAATTTCAGTTGAGCAAGCGTGATTTGGCTGTTTGCAATTCTTCACTCCCCTGTTTCACTGTTTGTTCTCACGGTTGCAGCATTATCACTAGGTTGGTTACAGGTAGGGTTGGGAATAGGTCAGGCGGCCTACATGGGCCTTCGGCCTGTATAAGTCTGGCCTGGCCTGACCTGATTATTAAAAATATTAAGCTTAGGCTTTGAAAACGGCCTGTTTACATAAATAGGTCAGACTTAGGTTTCTAAAAAGGCCTACGAAGCCTGATAGGCCGGCCTGTTTATAATAATAATTATTTATATCTTATAAAAAATATTATTTATATAAATACAAAATATTAGAGAAAATATTTTTTTTTAACAAAATAGAGAAAATATATTTGTTTTTATATTTCACGCATATAAATTAAAAGTAGAAATCTTATCTCCATTCCATCTCTCATTCTCTCGAGCAAGTAGCAACTCATCCTATATTTTGGTTGTTAGCTTGTTGCTGACTACACTTAGTAAACAATTTGTATTATGGCGACTTTGTCGTAATCGTATTTGTTATTTTAGTAGTATCTAATTATTGTGCTAATCATATTATTAGCTTTTTCTTAATGTTGTAGAAACTATAAAAATTTAAATGTGAACTTTTTAAGGTCTGTTTAGCCTATTTAAAAAGACTATATAGAGAAGCTTTAATGTAACACAGGCTTTTAAATAGGCTACAAGGTCAGGCCAGACTTTTAAAAGGCTCAGGCCAGACCAAAAAAAATGACATTTGATAGGTCGTAGGCCAGGCTCAGGCCTAAAGAAAAATCGTAGGCCAGGCTCAGGCCTATCAAGGTCTGGCCTGTTCCCAACCCTAGTTACAGGTGGAACAATTGGGCGGGCTTTAAAAACAACCCGGCCCGTTAACTTAGTATTTGATTGACAAATGTTTGAAAATTTTTTTTCTACCCCAACAATCTTCCATCTACCCCAACATATTTTTTAAAGGGTCATGCTAAACAGTGCCCCCGGGGCACTTGTTAAGCATACCTAAAAAGGAAATAAAAAATAAAATTTATATTGAAAATACAACTTTTTGTACTTTGCGGCATTGAATGCACGCATTTCGAGATAGAATTTCTATTTTAAGATGCTTAACCAGTGCCCCGGGGGCACTGTTTAGCATTTTCCTTTTTTAAATACTCATTCTACCCTTATCATTTATTAGTATATTTTAATATTTTTTATTTTGTCGTTTTATAATTTTTCCGGTAAATTTTATCTTTTCCGGTATGTTAAAGTTACCGGAACACTTCGGTGGGTAAAAAGTTAAAACTATGAATGTTTATCCGAACACTTTTTCAAAAGTGTTCTGGTATGAAAAAAAATGGAATGTTCTCGTTTATACCGGAAAAAACTGTTCCTGTTTGTATTAAAGTGTTCCAGTTAACACTAGAGCCTCAACGGTCTCTTAGATGCGGTTGTAACCGCTGTAACTGCTTTAATGCTAATAGCTCCAACGAGGACGATTTCGATCACAACGGTAACACACATGAATTAGCCACCGATTCTACTGACTCGCTAAGGTAGTAAAATTAAAATTCATTTTCAGAATTTCAATTTTAGTTTCAGTTTCAATTTGAACTCTATCTTGATTTTGATTTTGTGGATTTTTGTAGAGTTTGATTCATTGTGCAAGTGTTGAAGAGAGGAATTTATTTGCAGATGCGGCGAAGAAAACGTAGCTACGACAGTCACACGACTCTGTAACGGCGGCAAATATTCACAAAGGCGCGACTAGTTTACAGTGGTGGGTTAATTGGTTATGTTGATTATTCTGCAAAATTTGTCCTTAATTTGTTGGTATTGCACATGATGCTATTCAATTCATGAATCGGTGATTTCAATTCATGAATCGGTGGAAATCAATTTAATAATATACAAAGAAACTATTTAATTTAAAAAATTCTTAGTTCTCCACTCTTTACCATGTCTGTTTTGGATTTTAAGTTAAAAAAATTATGCAGTTTAGCCATGGTTGAGTACATTACCGGAAAACATTTGCAAAGTGTTCTCGTGTGTTAATGGTCTTACCGGAAAATATTTTTAAAGTGTTCCGTTGAGTTATCTCCGTATTTTTATTTTTTAGTGACAGTTTTGTTTGTCACTATAAGTCAAATTTCTTGGATTTAAATAATTATACCAGAAATATTAAAGAAGGTGTTCCGATAAACAATAATGAACCAAATTACTTTGAAAAAGTGTTTCGGTAGAGGAAAAATGACATATATTTACGGATTTTCTACTTTTAGTGACAGTTTTGTCTATCACTAAAAGTCAAATTTCTTTTAAACTTAAATAATAAAGAGTAAAATTATTCTAAACAAAATAGTAAAGGGTAAAATTGGAAAACAAATTAATATGTAGGGGTAGAGGTATAATTGTTGGGGTGGAAAAAAAAAATTCCCAAATGTTTTAATTCAATTAGTCAAAAAAATGTTTTAATTCAATACCCATTTTAAGTATTTTTATTTTTCAACAAATCCATTTTAAGTATTTTACTTCCTCTAAATTTTTTTTTAACTTAAACACAATTATTTTGCTGGGACCCGTTTTGGTAATTGTACATATAGTGCGATATCCCTAGCTAAGCAAGCTCACGGGAACTATACTCACTTCCTTTTCCTATACAAGCAAACTTTCATATTGTTTTTAGTTTAAACTCTGATACATTTTCTTATCTACTACTAATATATTAAAGTCTATTAACACCAAAGTTACTAATTTATCTTTATTATTTTTAACCACGTTGCAAGTTTTATATAAAACATAAACAGGAACAATATAACAGATGATATGCTTAAAAATAAGAATAAATCAGATTACATATATAAACAAAACATAACATTATATTTATGCTTAAAGATATGAATAAAAAAAAACTACGGAAAGAATAAATGAATATTTGCATAAAAATATAAATATAGAAATAGAAACATAAACAAATATTTTTCATTAAAAAACAATATTCAGTAAAAAAAACAATATTACCACCAAATTTTCTACTAATTTTTAATAATAATATAATAAAGTTATTATAAAAAATATAATAATAAAGTTTTTTTTATAAGAATAATAAAGTTTTTTTGGCAATATAATAATAAAATTATTATAAAAAATATAATAAAATTAATTACTACCAAATTTACTAAATGACCCTAATATTCATAATCAAATTTATAATTTTTTTATTAATAAATATACAGGGGGTCATTATTTGTCATTGATAATTTATTCATTTAATAAGTTTTACAAGAAATAACACAAACACAATAGTTTCACTTATATTTTAATAATAGTATAGAATAAATTTTTAAATATTTTATTCTAAATAAATTTTTACCTTAATATAATGACAAACTTAAATATCGAATAAAAATCAATATACCTAGTTGGGGGTATAACAAAAATATTTATAGGTTATTTTTTTATAATGTAGGATAATTACATTCTTGATCGGGCCTAACTTTGGATTATCGACTTTTTTTCTTAAAAATTAGAGGGTTAATAATATAAATATAAAAAACAAATATGAGCAACTAATTATCAAACAAAGCTTGAATAATGATGCAGAGACATAAGTAACTTGAACAATTAGCTCCAAACAAGACAACAAGTCACTGCTGCTAGATACTTTCCAACACTTTGTAACCAAAGTTTCATTATAACCAAAAATATCTTCCAAACCATACCACTATACTGATAAAGCTTTCAATATATCATAGTACATAAAACATATTAGCTCAAGAATCATCATCTAGACTCCACCAAATTGCAATAGTGAACCTGGATTTGAAAAGGACTTAACACAAACACCTTCTGTTCTTAGTGTGATGACAGTAAATTATATGATGTTATTAGTAGTATTTTAGGTTAGTTTTTAGTAGTTTTAGTAGTCTTTTGATAGCCAAAACATGGAAAATACCTAAGGAATGAAGTTACTTGACCAAGAAGCAAGAGTTGAAGAAATTGCATAAAAAAGGGCAAAAAAGGAAGAAATACGCTGAATATACCACATCGTAGGAAAAATGCCATAACTGGAGCTACGAGTATCGGATCGAGTCCCGTGACCATGTGTTGGAAAGCCAAGACAAAGAGCTACAACTTTCATGTTGAAGCGAAAATCCAATTCTAACGTTATCATCGTGCCACGATGGATTACGTCGTACCACGATGTAACTTGGAGCCCAAGTCCAAAAAAGCTATAAATAAAGCTCTCCTCCTTCACAAATATTCATTAAAAAGTTTAGAGAACTACAAGTCTCTAAGGAGCAATAGGAGGAGAAGGAAGTAGAGCTAAAAGCTCTCTAGGAAGGCAATCTCCCATCATCGGGAGTAGTTTTCCTCGCGCTTCAACGAGGTTATCTCGTATGTGTAATTTTCTAACTCTTTTATTATAATTATGCTTATGAGTAACTAATTTCCTTAGGTTCGGTTTAGTAGATGAACTTCCCTCGAACTACTTGATCATGTAATTGGTTATTATATTATTGCAATTCCGTCTTTATTAATTATTTAATTGTCATCCATGTTTAATGCTTTTCATTAGTATAAATTGATCTAGATATCGATTGTTTTCGGGAGATTCTTTTGATATTCGAATTGGTGATAATTATTCAACAATGTTATTGTAGGGATACGTAACTTGCAGGCTATTGTAGGGATACATAGTTTTGCGGTTGTGACTTTTGAATTAACGCGCATCTTTAATGCTTTCATAATTTACTACTCACCTAACGGATTAGGGAGTGTGTTATTAGTGAATAGGGTAATAAGACACGGGAGTGATTATTACTATTCAAGGGTTAATTCGTCGTGATGAACGAGACTTAATTTAAATTGTGAAATATAATAACAGGTTATCAAGTAGGAAAATGGAAGGGATTCGAAACAACCTAACTATCCTTCTCATCTTGATTTATCTTTAATTGTTCTTTTATGCTTTTAATTCCAACAAACTTTAAACACCCCCAAATATACTGTTTTAATCCTAATTTAGTGATAATTGAATTGTTGCACACGCAATCCATGTGGAGACGATCTTACTTACTTTATTACTTGAACGATTTTGTACACTTGGCAAAAGAGTCATTAAGTTTTTGGCGCCGTTGCCGGGGATTGTTGTTTGTTCAACAAGACAATTTGAGTTATATTAGGAATTTATCTATATAAAAAAATAATAAAAAAAATTTAAATAGAAAAAAAAATCTAGCCTTTATTATTAATAGATTTTGTTTAATTTTATTGTTAGATTCTATTTCTTAATATTATTATTATAAAAAAAAAAGTCTACCAAAAGATTTAATTTGATTATATATATATTTTTTTAGTAGTTATTGTACATTAAAAAAAATTCAGATTTAGTTTTATTTTTATTTTATAGTTAGTCTTATTAGTAGTAGTTATAAAAAAAAACCAAAAATATTATTTTCGAAAAATACAAATTTTTTTTAAAGATTCGTTCTTGCAAAGATTGAACTATCAGGCGATTCTGGCTATGAAAGGTTTGGTACTTAAGTGATCCTTGTAATCCATCCCCCATGTCTAGGAATCCCTGTAGTGAGATACTTGCAAAAACTATAAAAAAAAATAAAATCCAAAAAGAACTTTTTGTTAAAAAAATCTTATCTTAAGGAAATGACGGTGGCTCTGCAAGTGTACAAAATCACTATCAAGTAGTAAGTTATCGTCTCCACAGGGATTGTGCCAAAGCTACCAGTTTCGGTTAGGAATTAAGATAGTTTTGCTTTCGCTTTGTTTGTTTGAAAAAGGTTATGAGACAGGGTTAGATAGTATAAGACTAAAGATAAAAGAAAGAGTTCAAGATGATAAAAGTAGGTTAAGTGCTTTCGAATTCCTCCCCAATTCCTACTTGGTAACTGTCGCTATATCTGCTTACTATTGACGCATTATCTGGAGATTAATTTCTATTAAAGTAAGTTTGGTATAACTATACTTACTTCTATTGTAATCTGTTTAGGGTGAATCAATTAAACTATGTTTAGCCTTCGTTATTTCCTGTCCTTACCTTAACGAGTTCAACATTTAATGGTCATCCTTACCTTTAGAGGTTCCTAATTTAACAAGTTCTCTACCGTAACTGGTTTCCTAATATCATGTCCTGCGATGTTTCTATAAACTCTTCCAAATAGTCTCACACAAATGCTTAAGTTAGTAGATAAAGGGTCCGTTTGGATTAGTTTATATTTGAGCTTATGCGAAACAGCTTATGCAAATAAATTATCTTTTATGCAATATTATTAGTTTTTCAAGGTAGTTTATGAGAAAATAGCTTATAAAGATACAACTTTTGTTAGTGAAAACTTATGAATTAACATAAAACTTTATTTATTTGCATAAACTATTTTCATAAGCTCAAAAACAAGCAAAATCCAAATGGGCCCTAAGTTAATTCAATCAGGGTTTTGTTAGTTTTGATGCCACTTTTGCCTTTGAATCAGTAAACTGAAAGTAAAGCATAATGTGGGTTCTGTTAAATATGCTTGGATCTCATCCCCAAAAGCTAGCTCAAAGGGTGAGGTTGCCCTCACATATTTATACACTTCACATCCCGGGAACCTAAGCAATGTGGGACTTCAAACAAACTCCAACAACACAACAACATATTCAACACCCACCCTCACGCCTAGCGTGGTCCTGGGTCAAATGCCCACATTGCAGTCCTTAACCCGGCTCTGATACCATGTTAAATATGCTTGGATCTCAACCCCAAAAGCTAGCTCAAAGGGTGAGGTTGCCCTCACATATTTATACACTTAACCACCCGGGAACATAAGCAATGTGGGACTTCAAACAAACTCCAACGACACAACAACATATTCAACACCCACCCTCACGCCTAGCGTGGTCCTGGGTCAAATGCCCACATTGCAGTCCTTAACCCGGCTCTGATACCATGTTAAATATGCTTGGATCTCAACCCCAAAAGCTAGCTCAAAGGGTGAGGTTGCCCTCACATATTTATACACTTAACCACCCGGGAACATAAGCAATGTGGGACTTCAAACAAACTTGTTAAAGTTCAGAGAGAAACACAAAGTGACGGCTAGGGTTTCAATAATATTATAATAGCATTACTTAACAAAATAAGGATTACAAAATAATTTATAATAATTCCTAATGGACTACTAAACTACTAACATATAAAGCCCAATACTTAAAGCCCTAATAATATTATTATCTAACACTTCCCCTCAAACTCACGATGCATTAACAGATAATCATCGAGAGTTTGTCAAACAAAAAACAAAAAATCAAACTACTCTAACTAAATATTTTATTTCTAATACTACCCCTCAAGCTAAAGCGTACTAAGCTTTGAGCTTGTTACAAATCAACCCGAAAATAAACTAAATTAACTAATAGCTTCAAATTCAACTTCTTCAGATTTCAGACTTCGAATTGTGAGTATTCCCTCACCGGATTCAATGTGAGTATTCCCTCACCGGATTCAATGTGAGTATTCCCTCACCGGATTCAATGTGAGTATTCCCATTCCCTCACCGGATTCAATGTGAGTATTCCCTCACCGGATTCAATGTGAGTATTCCCTCACCGGATTCAAATTTCAAATTGTGAGTATTCCCTCACCGGATTCAATGTGAGTATTCCCTCACCGGATTCAAATTGTGAGTATTCCCTCACCGGATTCAGATTGTGAGCTTTCGCTCACCAGACAGATTGCGAGCTTTCGCTCACCAAACAGACAGATTCATATTCATTACTAACACAAAGACTACTACCAAATGCAAATTCCATAATCAACAGTATAGGATACGGTGGAACTAACACAAATTGGGACAAACGTACAGCAAATACTTGGAATAGATACCAAAGCAACAAAAAAACAAACAAATCTTACAACCACCGATTTCAATCGGTGCAAGTGCAAAGGAATCAAATAAGGACAAGAAGAGGAACATACTAACCGAAACAAAATTGCAACCTTTCAACAAAACTCCCAGGCAGTACCGACCAAATCAAAGAGAAGCTCTAAGACTTGCACACAAAAAAAAAAAAAAAAAAATTCAAAACACACACACCGAAAAAACAATTTCATTCCCAAACTTTTGAGAACTCGGCAGCGAAATAACAACCTACAATCTAAGGAGGATCGAAACAAGCTCTCGATACCATGTTAAAGTTCAGAGAGAAACACAAAGTGACGGCTAGGGTTTCAATAATATTATAATAGCATTACTTAACAAAATAAGGATTACAAAATAATTTATAATAATTCCTAATGGACTACTAAACTACTAACATATAAAGCCCAATACTTAAAGCCCTAATAATATTATTACACTTCACATCCCGGGAACCTAAGCAATGTGGGACTTCAAACAATCTCAAACAACACAACAACATATTCAACACCCACCCTCACGCCTAGCGTGGTCCTGGGTCAAATGCCCACATTGCAGTCCTTAACCCGGCTCTGATACCATGTTAAATATGCTTGGATCTCAACCCCAAAAGCTAGCTCAAAGGGTGAGGTTGCCCTCACATATTTATACACTTCACATCCCGGGAACCTAAGCAATGTGGGACTTCAAACAATCTCCAACAACACAACAACATATTCAACACCCACCCTCACGCCTAGCGTGGTCTTGGGTCAAATGCCCACATTGCAGTCCTTAACCCGGCTCTGATACCATGTTAAATATGTTTGGATCTCAACCCCTTTGAGCTAGCTTTTGGGGATGAGATCCAAACATATTTAACATGGTATCAGAGCCGGGTTAAGGACTGCAATGTGGGCATTTGACCCAAGACCACGCTAGGCGTGAGGGTGAGTGTTGAATATGTTGTTGTGTTGTTGGAGATTGTTTGAAGTCCCACATTGCTTAGGTTCCCGGGATGTGAAGTGTATAAATATGTGAGGGGAACCTCACCCTTTGAGCTAGCTTTTGGGGATGAGATCCAAGCATATTTAACATGGTAATGTTAAGGACTGCAATGTGGGCATTTGACCCAGGACCACGCTAGGCGTGAGGGTGGGTGTTGAATGTGTTGTTGTGTTGTTTGAGATTGTTTGAAGTCCCACATTGCTTAGGTTCCCGGGATGTGAAGTGTATAAATATGTGAGGGCAACCTCACCCTTTGAGCTAGCTTTTGGGGATGAGATCCAAACATATTTAACAGGTTCCTTCACTTGTATGATGATAACTATTGAAGCCTGACAGTAGCTAAAAATTCAACATCCGAAGCTAAACAACCTCAACCCTCCAGCATAGAAGAAAATTCAAAGAACGGCGACGAACCCTCTGATCGAATGGATGTTTGACTTCTCGGGATGGTGGCTCCCTCATTTCTAACCTTATCGATGAGCTCTATGATATCCTCAAAGGGATTCAATTGAATTCGGACATAGGCTTGGATACCATTACCTTGGAATCTGACACCAAATTGGCTAGTCTCATCTTTGAAGATGACAATACTTTTCACTCTCATGTAAAGTGGTCATAGTCAAATTTCGCACCTTCTTAACATGTTATTGGTCTTTGTCGATTTCTCATACCGTAGAGAAGAAAATGAATGTTTTGATTGATCAACAAAACACAATCCTCTATTAAAGGTTAATCTTAACAATCATTGTCTCAAAATCTTGAGACCACGATTATTTTCTTGTTTTGTAAAAACAATAATTTTTTTAATTGTCTTTTACTCCCTTTAATAAAAAAAAATATATTGGTTTTTCTCACACACAGAGCAACAAAACGGCAGCAGCCACGTACCAATATATATATATATATATATATATATATATATATATATATATATATATATATAAATAAATTCAAGCAGTGTACATCACGTGGGGTGGGGTGGACCATTTTTAATTAGTTCTAGAACTAGAACATCTCCGACACTTGCTATAGGAATTAATGCAAAGTATATACTGTACTTATAATTAATTACAAATTTTAATCACATATTTTAATCAAATCAGATTATTAATATACTAATTATCCAATAAGCACGGCAATTAGACTATTGAATTTAAAATATACACATAAATGCAAGGATTGAGAGATGTTACATATTTTATACTATGATATTTTCTATTTATAATGTTACATATGTTGTTAATTCATTGCAAGTTTCCAACCCTATCATGAAGCTGAAAGCTATAACTAATTGGTGTGTTTTGCTAGCTGTTACGTACTTCAAACTCCAAGCTCCAAAGTCAACCATGTTACTAAGAGAAAAAAATCAGTAATTACTAAGTCAAATGATATTAATAAATTCAAGACCAATACTCATTCAATAGGGTTAATTATTTAGTACACAACCAATCAAAAAGTTCAAGATATTCCTTTGAAGATATTCCTCAACATTTTATTTTGTTCGGAGAATTGCAAGAGGTAAACTTAGCAAAGGATTCCGACATATTATTTGGTTAGCGACGACATGGAGCATATGGCGTATGCGCAATAATATATTGTTTAAAGGTGAACATGTTAATATAGCTACTTTAGTGGACCAAATTATTTATATTTCTTGGTTTTGGTTCGTAGGCCGAGGTAGTGATGTTAATGTTGTTTTCTCAGAATGGTGTAATAATCCGTTAGCTTGCTTTGATTGTATTTAATGTGATTATCTTGAATTGTAAGGGTTGAGTATCCCTGTACTCCTTATCATTCAAATTTTACTTATAAAAAAAAAAATCAAAAAGTTCAAGATGACATAGAAAATATACTGTTCGTAATTTAGTCCAAATACACCGGAAATTGTTTCACTTCTATAACAGTTAGGTCTAAGTTTTAAGTTTTTTAGATTATTTTTTTTTTTTATTTTTTTTTTTGGTACATAGTTTTTTAGATTATAAATAGGTTTTTTATGTTTCTAACTTGTTGCATCATTATTTTTTATTTAACTTCTGTTACCTTGTTGCACCGTGGCGGTTAACATTGATTTTCACTATGATAAATATTTTGATGAAAAAGACACATATATTAGAGGAGATTATTAGGAAAAGTAACAATGCAACAATTTTTTGTAACCGTGGATAATTGAAATTATAACAGTGCAACAAGTTAAGTGCAACAAGTTAACTCATAATTTAATAGTAACAAATTTTATTCATTACAAAAATAAACAATAGTACAAAGGATTAATAAATTTCTAATGAACTTGCTTAAGTAAATTAAGCAAGCAAACAAGGGATTGATTGATACACTTCAATTGAATATTCACCTTTACATTATGTGCTTTAGAAAGAATTTACCAAAATGGCCATGGCCATTTGAAAAAAGAGAGACGAATTCTTCGATCATAATTAACCCTCTGGTTTTAAAAGGTAACGTAAACTCTGGTAATCTGAATTCGGTTGAGAGATCAGGAAAACTTGATAACTGATTGTTCCAGTCAGAATTCGAACTCTGGTATTGTCCTGAACGATAAAAACTAGTTTTCTATATCCTTTCTGTCCTTATTATTCATGAAATCACGTATTCTTTTGAGTGCAATTTCAAGTGTTTGTTCACTCATATTTGCAAAACAAACTCTAAACCAACCTGGTTCAGAACAATGACAAGAACACCCTGGTGAAATATTAAGCTTAACTTCATTCAAAATCTCATTCCACAGCTTCAATTCACCTTCTCTTGTATCATTTTCCAACATTGGACTCATATTCATCCAACAAAACAATCCTGCATTACCTTTCAAACATTCAATTCCAGCACTTTTCAAACCTTCAATAATCATGTCATATCTTTTTCTAAGTCTTTCTCGGTTAATCTTAATATAATTATCGGTGAAACTTTCATCCGATAACATTGATGCTAAAAGATGTTGTGTTTGAGAAGATATTAATGTGAAACTCGACATTCTTCGAGCGGTTGTAACAACTTTATCGTTGTACGAATAAATTGTTCCAACTCTAAAACCAGGTAGACCGAGATCTTTTGAAAGACTATAAACAATGTGAACTCTTTCCGCGTCTTTGTATTGACGAGACTCGAGAATCTCCGCCACGCTTATGAATTCGTGTGAGGAGAAAACCGAGCCTGAGTAGATTTCGTCCGAAACAAGATGTATGTTCTTGCGAGTCACAAAGTCAAGAATGTCCTCGAGAACTGAACGTTGGATCGCTATGCCTAATGGATTTGATGGATTGGTTATAAGTACTGCTTTTACTTTCATGTTCATCGATTCGGCATTTTTGTATGCAGTTTCTAATGCTTCAAGTGTGATTTGAAAATTGTTCGAGCTGTCACAATGGATCGGAACTATGTTTACGCCAGTTCTCCATCTTAAATCTCTATCAAATCTGCATAATAAAAAAAAATACATTAGTTTAATTTACCAATTATCAATCGTAAATATTGTCGTGCAAATTCGGTGTTTAATTGATTAGTCGTTTCTCGTTTGCTTATATATTTCCTCCGTCACACAATGAATGATTTTTTTACCATTTCGACATATTAAGAAAAATGAAAGAAAAACAATAGTATTTTACTAAATTACCCTTATCAAATATTGGTGTTTTACTAATACGGGTAATTTATTTATTATAATTTGGTACGGAGAGAGAGTATTGTAAGCATAAAGCAACTAGTTAAGTGCTTCCAATTCCAAGTTCCGAAGAAAGAAAAGTTTGACATTTTGAAACTATATTATAAAAAAATGGCTTAAAGTGTGAAAAGTGATTATTTCTTACCCAGGATAGTATGGTGTTGGAACAAGCAAAGCATCTCCTGGATTTGCAAGAATGAAGGTTAAGAGTTCATTGGCAGCAGTAGCACCAGCAGTTAGAACAATTCTTTCATAATCAAATTTTGCTTTATTTCCTCTTATTTTTTCCATGAAACTTGCCATTGCTTTTCTAAATGACTTCAGTCCATGATAATCTTGAAATAATGCATTTTCTCTGAAACTTGTTCCTCCTTTTCCCCATGTTGATGCTTCTGAGTTTTCTTCCAAGTACTTTTCAAGCAAATCAAATGACACCTATAGGATCAAACAAAAAAAAAGTTACTTAACTTGTCCAATTATATAAGCTTATAATGAAAATAATTAAGTGTAACTTTTTTTTTTCCTTTTTTTTCTTGCATGTTTTTCTTTCCGGAACGAAATATAAGCAAAAGAATAGTACATCTATTTGGTTCTGTTATAGATCAGATACATTACATGTACTTTTTTTGCTTATATTTTATTCTGAATGAACACTGATACGTATACCAGACACCTCTTCGATATATATACACTTACTTGATTCTCAGCTAATCCCATTTGTATAACTCCAGAAGGATTAGTTATTTCATGATAAGGGTCTTCATCATAGGCTTTCCATCCAGCAAAGTATGGAGAATTTTCTCCATGAGTTTCAGAAATTGCAATACTTGAAAGTTCAACAGAAGGGTGACTTTGTTCAATCTCAATACCCATACTAACTAGCTTTTTAGAAGGAGAGAAGGTAGTTAGGTAGGTAGAGAGAGAGAGAGAGAGAAGAGGTGTGAGAGAGAGAGTTGAATGAAAAGTTTGTGTAAAGTTTCTCTATATATAGGCTTTGAGCCTTTTCAACTTGGCTGGCTTGTTCAGAACAAATAATGTAGAAAAATGTTTATAATATAAATTATTGATTCTATAGTGTAAGCAAATCAAAGCTTTACCTTTTAAGCTTTAATTTAATTTTACATAATTTATCTGTTGCTACTTGTGACAACTGTGATAGATCCACAAAGAAATTATATGGTGGTTGTTTGGAAGTGGATGTTTGATTAAGTTGCTATTATAGTTCCCTACTTTTGCTTAGAAATCGCAAACGTATTGGTTCAGCTGACAAAGATTCAACTCAGATATCATAAGAATTGGAGTTTAAATATTACTGCTAATGTAAAAACTTCTTTAATTGGTAAAATGTAAATATCTTTGTCAACGTGCTCTGAACCTGAACCAGACGGTGAATTCCGATGTCCGGCCGGCCTAAACTTTATCCTTAAAAAAAAAAAAATTGTTTAAGGATTTATTCTTATAACTTTTGGTTTAATGGAGCAGATAATTTATAATACTATCATTAACTTTGTTTTAATTTATGGTTTCATACTTGTTTATTAAATTAACAAGTGGTTGAGTTTTGAAAATCTCAACCTACGACTAATCAAATCCATTTCCAAACAAACACCAAAAATTCCATTGTGGAAACCAAATCATGAATTAAGATATGAATTGGGGTTTTAAGACATAAGAAAGAATTAGAACAAATTCTAGCTAAGAGTAGTTAAGTTTTGATGACCTGACAAAGATACCATGTAACCCAAAAGATAGATTAAGATTCTGATTTTGCAAGAAGAGAACATCTTGGAATATCTTCTTACCCCACTTTTGCAACAATAACAAACAACAAAATTGATCTATGAGTTTTTGTAAAATTTAAACATCTTTCATAATAATTTAAAGAGAAAAGATTATATGATGAAGGAGCACAAAAGAGTACTCCTATCCAATACGACCGATCTCAATATGATTATCTTTTGGGTGTAATCAAATATCTTCTAACGATAAACACATCAAATATGTTCTATACGACCTTTAAAGTTTGTAGTCGTATCTAATCTAATTGTGGTGTCGGTGCGCCTTGTTCTAATTAGTCGTTTACTTGTGTGCTTCATTCCTAAATAGTTGGAACACCATTTTTTCTTTGGTTATAAAATGAAAGGCAATCTAGATGCGATCTTATTTGAGAAATAATAGGTTACTAAATAGGGGTTCCTCCACAATGGATAAGCGAATCGTGGTTTGCAATATTGCGCGATACTAACTCCTTCTACTAGACTTAACCGTTATTATCGGTAATAATCACAATAACAAGAATCACAATTTAAAATTAACACAATAATCATCTATGTTAAAATTTCACATCATTTCATTGATTCAATTATTTTTTAACACCCATTATTTTTCTTTTTCAAAATTGTATATTTATCATGGAGATGAAATAATGATCATTTGTCAAAATTGCTGAATGAAGAGTGAAAACAGACAAATACACAATTTATACATATGCAAACGTCTAGAATTTCTAGCAAACTGGGCAGTTTATTTACTTAAAACTAGAGAATTATTCAATTTTTCCTTTGACCCATTTAATTTCAAGAATATATGCATCAAAAATTCTAGACACTATGCTACTTGACCAACAAAAAGAAAAAGTAAATCAACATATCAGTTGATAGGGACATCACATATATTATGCAGGAGCCGAAGTTCGAATATCGGACACTCCATTTATCAACCTTTAAGGGAGAATTTTTAGTCACTAGACTACTAAACAAAAAAAAAAGTCGAAAAGAAGCTACAATAAACACAATGTACTCGAAAAAATAGCAAAAACTAAATTACCCCTTAAAAAATATTTTGCTTTCCCAATTCTTAACAGTTATACTTATATCTGACTTTTTTTCCCTTTCTGTAATAACTCTCACGTTATTAGGAAAAGGGTCCGGCAATAGACAGTTTCACGGCGAGATAAGTAAAATTGGATCAATTGAAAGAGAATAATACACTTTTGTATGGCTAAAAATTTCTTGGAGATATCTTTGGTAAGCTTAATGAAATTGAGAGATCTATTAAAAGGAAAATAAAATCAGAAAAACTGAAAAATATAAGAGTTTTTATTCCAATGTTTTTCTTATTTATAGAAAGAGCTTTATTTATGTACCAAAAAAAGAAAAGAAAAGAAAAGAAAAAGAAAGAGCTTTATTTCAAAGTTAAAATCAAGTATAATTTCTTTGCACATAATTTACACATCCACTTCTGATGGAGATTGGAAAAATTGTATTCCATGCAAAAGTCAACACCAAAAATAATAAATTAAGTATTGAACAAACGACAAATGAAAAAAAGAGTAAAAAATCGAACAAAGGGTGGACTGTGGAGGAGGATTTCAGAACGCGTTATATGGGGT
The DNA here is from genome assembly GCF_020283565.1 of Trifolium pratense. Lineage (NCBI taxonomy): Eukaryota > Viridiplantae > Streptophyta > Magnoliopsida > Fabales > Fabaceae > Trifolium > Trifolium pratense. The sequence goes on from NC_060063.1 coordinate 2,828,316, forward strand.
GTGTCTATACCGTAGTTAAAATGTGGTAATTAAAAATATATTTATATTATATGGTGGTAAACCAAAACTCGCCTATATTGCAGGGGGGTAAACACCCATTATCCTTTAAAATTGATTTTGAGTATTCGTCATTAATATAATTCAGTTGATAGAGACATTATATATGTTATATAAAAATTGAAGTATGAATCTTAGTACATCCAGTTATTTACCTTTTGTGAAAGAAAAAAAATCATTTATAACTCCTGCGTATGGAAATGATTTATAGTTGAAAGAGGAAAACTCATTGTGAGCGTCACAGACTCTCTGATAGAGATTAGTCACAGCTAAATTACAATGAAAACTTCGTACAAATAATATGAAAAGATTTTGAGTTGGTTGTTTTTATTTAAATTGGTTTTAGTTGAGAGTGAATTGAAATGTAAAATGATGATTTGTATTTGGATACATTAATAATTTTTTTAAAGCAAAAAGAGATAGTTTAGCAAGAAAAGTAAAGACTTCTCAATTATGTTAGCATCCCAACTCACCCCACAAACAAGCTAACTGTCAAGTTTATTTAAAAGAGAAAAAACGAGATACATGAGAGAATGGGGGAGATTAGATCAATACCCAAGGGGGAGCGAACAAAAATAACTACCTCATTAAAAGTTTTACCCATAAAACCCGTTCAAAAATTTAGGTGAAAGGAAAAAACATGCAGTACGTGCTCCAACAAAGATTAACAAAAACTATATTCAGACAAACCAAATCTATTTCTATAAAAGCATAACTTATACTATTGAAAATCGTGTCCCACTATTATAACGATCTACTTTACCGACTAATGATTTATTTACAAAACTTATTCTATATTTGTTTTGATAGAAAAACTAATTCTATATTTAAAATGTCATTGAAAAACTAAATTATATTTCTGTTTTTTTTTTTCAAAATCCAACACACATTAATGATTTATTTACAAAAATATCTCTATTTTTTGACAAATTTATTACTACAACTTTTTTTATATCGTAAATTTTGTTGAAGGGTCTTATAGTAAGTATGGAAAAAAATATTTTCTAGCTCCCACGAACGATTATGGATCCACTACTATCGGTGGACATGGTAACATGAAGTTCCAACATCAATGAAATTATCTATGTTTTGATTTAGGGTATTCATGATTTCATGAACTTGAATTGGTAGGTTCAAATAAAATATTCTTGGTGTGAAGGCAATAGATGTACCGATTGGTTTGTTAATTTTAGTCTAACTATGAGTTCTTTTGATGTTCTTGTCATAGAGAATTCTCTTTCAAGAGCTTCAAAATTTCCTCTTTAATGATATCTTTAAGGCTTGCATACTTGAAAGTGTTCGTTTAGTGTTGTAATTTTTCTTTTTTCTTGGACTCTATCCTCTTTTGTACAAAAAAAAATACATTAATTTCTCATTTTAAGTTATATCTTTGTAACTTTGATCTAATCTTTGCATATTTTGTGTTTTGTATTATGTTTTTTAATATATTCTAACTTAAAAAAATATGAAGCGTCGAAATTGCACAATTGCGATACACGGTCAATAATAATCCTAAGTAAACCAATTTTTTTGGGTACAATAAACCAATTTTTCTTAAGGTCTCATGTTCGATTCTATCTGGTGCTAATTTGATTTGGCTAATTTACCATCTTCAAAAAAAAAAAAATTCTTACCACTAACTAGATTAAAAAATGAAATAATCTACATTAATAAATGGTTGAATCACTAACTAGTTGCTTAAAGTATTGTGTTTCTTACCACTTTCACCAATCACGTACACAATGATAATTAATATCAAATGAATATGAAATTTTGCCAATATTTTTCAATGAATTTTATTTTATATACAAATTCAAAATTCATTGTTAATGATTGATATAATGATTAACAAAGAACTTAGTATATGAACATTACCCAACTAGCTAGATATGGTTATGCATATAATTTCATAAGATAATATTCATTTAGATCATAATAATTTTTAGACATATGTCTAAATTACGAGTTAGGAATTTCTAAGATATTTGTCGGGATTGTGTTGTTTTTGTGGATTTCAACTAACTCCATAGCTAAAATTGTTAAGCATCAATAGCCATACATATATAATAAATTAAATAATTTCAAAAATAATGATGAGAAGAATATATATATGGTTAATTTTGTTGTATGTATGTATTGAAAATGATTGATGAATAATATGAAATATCATGTGCAATGCAAGAGAAGATCAAGTTTAGATCTGAAGTTAATATGTGAATCTTAATGCAACGTGATTGAAGGGATCATATGACGACTGTGCGGCTATTTCAACCTCTAATGTTAAGACATGTATATGTATGTATCAAACAAAGGTCTTACCACATTTTTTATTTCTCATATAATATATATAGTTGAGTCCTAGTTGTTAAACTAGCTAGCTAGACTCTATAGACCCTTTTATATTTTCTACCTAAGATAAATAAATTATTTGACATATGTATATATATATCCAACATGATTGGCTGGAAAGTATCTATATTGATCCATTTGTTGAATTTAAATAATATTAATTTCTTATATATGCTCTCCATGCATGACTCATCCCATTTATTACAATTGCATGTCTAGCTCGATGAGATTAATATGGTGTATGACATGGTTTTGTGAGATAATTGGTTAATTTTCTTAAACATAATGTGTGTAATATATAGAAAATAAATCTCACCCTTCTGATAACATAAGTTAAAAGTCTCACATTAAACGAGATATAACTATTTGAAAAATTTGTTTGTCTATTGAATAAAAAGATATTAATCGACAATATTTTTCTTCTTTAACTTATGATCATGATAAAGAATCCTACGTTTCAAGACAAATCTAGGGAGAGGCAGAGGTGTGTTCATGACCCCTCCTCGCATTATATTATGTATTACAAATATATAGTTTAGTTAATTATTTCATTTTAGTTTTAATATAAATTCAATTATGATTGTTGACAATAATTAAAATTTGGTGTTTTTTTTTATAAATAAAAAAAGAAACTCCATCTTCCTCACAATATGTAACATATTTGTAAGAAAAAAAATTTCTCAAAAGTCAAAATGAGTGTGATCATTTTTGCTTTTAATTAGGTCCAATATTAACTATTTTTTTTCTTTTTCTAATTTACTCTCTAATGTAATATCATTTGCATCACTCCTATGTTAATATCTCTCGGTACATTTATGATAATGATGAGTACATGCACCAATAACTAATACAATTAATTTGTTACAAACGTAACAAGTTTTTATAAGGGTTCAGTTAAACTCAATCCAAATTTTATGAAGATATATGGCCCATTTTGTTGGCTTTTTTTAAAAATGATTTTTATAAATAGTGTATTGTATTTTTGTTTAAAAAAATGATTTTTCTTTGTATTTTTAGCTTTAAAAAAAGTGATAACCCTATGAGCCCGATTGTTTTAAGTCATTTTTCATAATGAAACGATGAATATTAGAGTCTAGGATTTATTAGACTATTTATATTCAAATCATTCTCCAGATTTCAGCATTGTTAAACAAACTCTAATACGATATTAAAATTTAGAATGAATTAGTGTTAATAACAAAAGCATTGTCTATAGCACTAAGAATAAGAGGTTTAAAAGTTACCTTGGAATTTTCTTTTACTCATATATAACTAATTAAGTTAAAATTTAATTTTTTTCAAGAATTGCACTAGGGGTTGATTGATGTTGTTGATTAATCAATTGTGTTAGGTGGAATAAAAACAATTAAGTTGGTATATTATATTATACGTTGCTAATGAAGCTCATTGTTAAGAAAGTACTCTTTCCAATTAATTTCCTCAAAAAACAAAAAGAAAGAAAGTACTCTTTCTTTTTGGTTTAATTAGTAAAATGGTCACTTAAAGATATTTTTGGTTTCAGATTGGTCCCTTAAAGAAAAAAATGTCCAAATAGGTCCCTTAAAGAAAAAAAGGTCAGAATAGGTCCCTTAAAGACATCTCCGTTAATTAGTTTGGTCCCTAAAAAGATGTCTGAATAGGACCAAACTGATTAACGAATATGTCTTTAAGGGACCTATGTGAAACCAAAAATGTCTTTAAGGGACCTATTCAGACCTTTTTTTCTTTAAGGGACCTATTCAGACCTTTTTTTCTTTAAGAGACCAATATGAAACCAAAAATGTCTTTAAGAGACCATTTTACTAATTAAGCCTTTCTTTTTTTAGTCTGAAAGAAAGTACTCTTTTCTATATATAAATACATATTGGACTCCAATTGAGATACAGCATGCAATGGAAGCAGCCATGAAATTAATGAGAGGCAGATTGTGAAAATGACTAATTGTCTACAAGGAAGTTTACATGGACGGTGCTTGATTAATTCATTAATTAAGATCTTCTCCGACATGAATTTTATTTTTACATTTTATAAAGAAAGTATAGGGAATCTAGCTAGTAATTTAGTTAATAACAGATGTGACAAATCAAACAACCAAACTGAATAAGTGATGATGAGCCAAGAAAAATTGTTGCATGTTTTTAAAAATAAGATCATATATCAATTGATGACGAATTGCACATGTAAATCATATCACTTTAGTTATAAATTTAAAAATATTGTATATATATATAAGATTAAATCAATATATCTATATAATACATGCAATTAGATGATTGGGTTGAATCTATTTTTTCCTTCTTGAGTTAGGTCGGTTAGATTTTCTTTTTAAAAGGTAAAACGAGAAAATTTAGCAAGGAAAAGTAAAGACGTCGAACTATGTTAATACCCTTTTATTCACCCTACAAATAAGCTAACTCTCAAATAATTTTTAATAAAATACAAGAAAACTTGGGGAACCGACCAATACCCAAGCGAGAAGCTAACAAATACAACTGCCTTATTACAAACCTTGTCTGTAAGACTGTAACACTTGTAGAAAAAATTAGGTGACAAAAAAGCTAGAGAGTGCAGTACTCCGAAAGAGATTAGCAAAATGTATATTCTGATAAACCAAATCTATTTAAACGACACAAATATTTATCATTTGGAACACATGTTATTGGTGAACTTAGTTTAGTTTTACTCGGACTAATATAATGTTTGTGGTTAATTGAATCTATATATCATGATTCATGAGCATCACCCATGATTTAATATTTTTTTTCAAAGGCAAAAGAATAATTAAATACCTTGTTGTTACTATTGTTAATTTTTAATGATGAACCATGACTAAATATATATGATTTTTTAAAAGCATATTGTATTTGAAAATGAAACTCTTCATTTATGTACTTAAGTGTACTTAACTATCTAAGTGTTGTACTTAACTATCTAAGTGTAGGTTGACCTTGATTATGTACCCCGTTGAATACTGTCGTTAATAAATTATTAGAGCTAATCATCATGGTTACATTCTTCTAAACAACATTTTAATTCAATCGCGTGACTCTAATTATTGGCAAAGAATTTTACAATGGTTTATTTGTATCTCAATTAGAAGGCATGTGAATCTTCCCAAAAGATATATAACCAATTAATACAAAGTTAATATTTTCTCTAGTCATGCTAAGATTATGTTTAAGAGAAATAAATATAGAATATTTAGTAGGTCGGATTATAGTAGGCATTCATATTAATATTTCAAGATTCTGTTTTCTTCCTTATCTTCATATCTTTCCTTTCTTTTGAATTTTTATTTGCTTAATTTGCATTGATCTATCTAGTGTAGAGTTGCACTTTGTATATTCATATTCATATGCTTATAATTAAATTTGCATGCATCACTATACCGTGTTTGTACACACGTTTTGAGAAAGTCCAACAAGGCTCCTAATTTACTCAAACATGACAACCAATTGTCTCTTGACTATATATGCATGCTACAAATTATAATTCCCTCTAGGTTTATTATAGAATGGTTATAGCTATATACTCACACAAAGGGACAAATTTTGTTGTTAATATCTTGATGCTTTTTGACATGATTGTTAAAGCCAAAAATGTGGCCTAATTGTGTCCACATGTTACCTTTTTGACCTTTGTTTAAAAAATATGATTCTGAATCATTTGGCTATCTATGTGTTTTCTCATATTGCTTAATGAAATGGAGATGAAATGTGAAACGATTCATAAACCTAATATCTTAAGGTGTTGGGTAAAATTAGAGTATCCAACATACTTGTATCATTGTTTCTAAACTCAATGTGGATGATCCTAAGGTTGTCCCCTCGTGACTCAACTATTGGTATCAGAGTCGATGGTTCGACGAAAGATTCCACCGGCTTCTTGTATCGAAAGTCTTTCTGACAAAGATGTTCAGACGATGAGTCTCGTTAAACACAGCGACGACAGTACAAGTGTATGGATGAAAAAAAGAACTTCCGCTTGAGGCCAGGTGATGGTCGGCTCTGCAAGTGCACAGAATCGCTACCAAGTAATAAAGTGATAAGTTTATCGTTCTCCACAGGGATTGTGCCAAGGTTACTAGTTTTGCTTAGGAATATAGATAGTTGCCTTCGCTTTGTGTATTTAAGAAGGTATCTTTGCAGGTACTTTAGTAAATGCGGAATTTAAATGACTGAAAATAAATGTTGTGTGTGACCTCACGTGGTGGTTAAGTGTGGTCGGATTCGTCCCTTACTCATGCTTGGTGGCTTAATTATTTCTCGACACCTTACCAATTTTTTTTTGTAAGTAGCAGACGACATTTACATAATTTCTTAAAAATTTCTCCTTAAATAGCGGAAGGGTAAAAATAAAAACGCGTATGACACACGAAAAATAGATAAGGTGGCAAAAGAAAATGCGAAACTCCAAAGCTCCACTTTAGCCCCTTAATTATAGGCCCTAATTGAGAGAACATTTTTTGGCCCATTTCATTATATCATTTCTTGGCCCCCAACCCAATTATATGGGATGTAGTACTCTTTTTTGTAAGTACATCTATATATATATATATATATATATATATATATATATATATATATATATATATATATATATATATATATATATGGGTTATGCTATAACACACCCACTCAAAATGTAGAAGGAGTATTTTAGCATGATACACCTTCTTTAGTTGGTATTGTAACAAGTATACTCAACCCCATTTAGAATGCTCTGCTAGGGCTTACATGTTCTAAAGGGGCTAGGTTACGCAAAACAATCAAGGGGTTTTGCCAGGGATTATGGTGAGAGGTGGTGAGATGAGAGATGATGATTATAGTTGGAAGGAAGTCAGAAGCAGGAGGAACAGGCGGTACAATAATTATGCAACAAAACCAGACATCGCAACTGATAATCGGAGACGGATGATCGATGAGACAAGGATTACGACATACTTTTTTTCGGACATTCCAGACAGTTTTGGTGCAAACGCCATGTTCAATGTTTTTCAGAAGTACGGAGATGTTGTTGAAGTGGTGATTCCGGCAAAACGTGACAAAGGAGGTAGAAGATTTGGATTTGCACGGTTTGACAATGTGTGGGATGCAAGGAGGTTTGGTATTGAGCTTGATAATATCATCATTGGGAGGGACAAAATTTATGCAAATCTTTCAAGGTTCCATAGGGAGACAGGAAACAGAAGGGAGAACCAACGAGATGACGGTTACACCCACGATCGCCGAGGGGTTAGACAAGAGCATAATGATGAACCATTGAGAAGAAGAAAGGACGAGGTCAACAGGGTCGATGAAAAGTCTTATGCACATGTTTTACAAGGTGATAGATCGTTGGCACAGCCGAATTTTAAGAAAGACCCAAGGTTTTCATATTTTGCAAAGAAAGATATATTACAATCTTTGCAGAAGTCTTTCGTTGGTGAGGTCAATCAAGCTGGTATGACTTATAACATCCAAGATGAATTTCATAGGCAAGGCTATTTTGGTATCAAAATGACTCCATTAGGTGCCGATCTAGTTTTGCTACAAGAGCAACAAGAGGGGGAGATTCAGGCTTTGATGGAGGATGCGAAAAGCTGGATGGAGCAATGGTTCAGGGAAATTCGACCATGGACCACGAAGGAGGTAGATAATAGTAGATTGGTCTGGCTACGAATATATGGAATTCCTGCTCATGCTTGGAACGATGAGTTTTTTTCAAAAATATCCAGTTTATTTGGTACTTTTATCAACGAAGACGACGGGACATTGAAAAGGATAACCATGGATGTGGCTCGTATTATGATTCGAACGATGGAACTTAAAGTTATTGATGAGATAATTGAGGTTGAAGTTAATAACGAAATTTTTCAACTTCGAATTATCGAGGATTCTTACGGTCCGATGCGGATTATGGTAGCACAAGAAAATAAGCATGATGGTAGGGATGCTGAGAGTAACAATTCCGATGAAGAGGAGGAGGATGAGAATACGGTTCCGGTGGTGGAGGAAGACGATCCAACAATAAATGCAGGGGACAAAAATTTATTAGCATTAACTTTATTTGTTAATGATAATAAGGGCAATAATAATAATACTCCCAATAAAAGAACGGTGAATTGGGGTAACGGTGATTTGAGGAATTATGGGGATGAGGTTAATTTGGAAATATCCAATAATTTGAATGGAGGAGAAAATTCAAAAAATATAGAGGAATTTAATGTGGAGGATTCGGTGGAGATTGGTGAGGTGGAAAAATCTGGAGGGGTGGACAGTGGTAGAATGGGCCTTGAAAATCAATTAACACAAAGTCCAATCAGCAATAAAACCATTAGAAGTGGGGACCAGCAAGTTAAACCCAAATCTACTGGACAAGGGGGCAACTCAAAAAAGATAGGGGGTGTGAGTAAGATTGGGTCTGGGAGTCTTATGAATGGGTCCAAAACAGTTAAGCCCAATTCTTTTATTGAGAAGAAAACGGAGAAAAGTCTAGCTACCAGAAAGGGATGTTGCTGCGATTCTTCCATGCCTATCCATTCTTCTAAAGCAGCGATAAAGAAGCAGGAGGGAGGTAGAATTCTTGAATCTTCGAAACCGATCAAACGTACGGGAGAGGTGCAAACATGTTCTCGAAATCCAGTGGGTCAATTCAAAGCTCCACAAGGCAAAGCTAATTCGATTTCTTCGGCTGGATCAATTCTTTGTTGTAGTTCTTTAAACTCTTCTGATATTAGGAACTGTAACAAGCAATTTTGGAACCGACATGAAACGGAGATGGTGGACAAGGTTTGGGAAGGAGTGGCGGCGTTAGGGGTGGAAGGAGAGGAAGCAGATGAAACGTATCGGGGACGTATTTCTAATAATGAAAAACGGGATGTCGTATCGAAAAAACTTAGGGAGCACAGCAAACAGGTGAATCCATGAAAATTGTTTCGATTAACATTCGTGGGTGGGGGAGTAGCGCAAAACGTCGAAGATTGAATCGTTTTCTTCAATCAGGTAACTTTGATATCTGTTTGTTACAAGAAACCAAAAAAGCAGATTTTGAGGATTATATGATTCATTGTCTATGGGGTCATAAAGATGTGCAGTGGGTTGCTAAACAGTCGAATGGTGCCTCTGGTGGACTGTTAACGATGTGGAACAGTGACTTATTTATTTTTAAGTTTAGTTTCTTTGGTGAAGGTTTTATGGGCATTAGTGTGGAATGGGAAGGTTTAGTGCTTTATATTATTAATGTCTATGCTCCTTGTACTATATCTGGTAAAAGGAAATTTTGGCAGGAATTGTTGGATTTTAAAATGAATAATGAGGAAGGGGAATGGTGTTTGGGAGGTGATTTTAATGCAGTTCTGAAAGTAGGGGAAAGAAAAGGCAGCAGCTCGTTGAATAGACAGACTGAGAGGTGGGAATTTAGACAATTTGTGGAGGGTATGGAGATTATTGATGTTCCGGTAACTGGTAAAAAATTCACCTGGTTTAGTGCGGATGGCAAAACGATGAGTAGATTAGACCGATTCCTACTATCAGAAGGCTTTATTGATAAAAGTGGTGTATCTGGTCAATGGGTGGGCGAACGCGATATTTCAGATCATTGCCCTGTTTGGTTGTTATGTTCTAATCTCAATTGGGGTCCAAAACCGTTTAAATTCAACAATTGTTGGTTAGAGCATGCTGAGTTCAATCGTTTTGTGGAAGACTTGTGGGTAAAAATGCCATCCAAAGGAAAGAAAGCATTTGTCTTGAAAGAGAAACTAAAGAGTTTAAAAGAAGCTTTGAAAGGGTGGAATAAGGAAGTTTTTGGAGTTTTAGATATGAATATAGAGTCAACGGTGAAGGAGCTTAATGAGGTAGAGGGCTTAATGGCTTCAGATGAATTAGTGTCAGATATTGTGGATAGGGGAGGGCTGCAGAAGAGATTCTGGGAACAACTTCATTACAAGGAGAGCTTATTAAAACAAAAATCAAAGATGAAGTGGATTCAGGATGGAGATGCAAACTCTCGGTTTTTCCATGCTAGTCTTAAAGGCCGTAGAAGAAGGAACCAGGTGGTGACAATTAAGAAAGAGGACTCTTGGATCCAAGGGGTGGAGTGTATTAAAAATGAAGTGAAGCTGCATTTTGAGAAGAACTTTGTAGAAGAGTGTGTTGACAGACCCTTCTTTTCAGGGATTGGTTTCAACAGTCTGAATGATGATGACAATTTAACTCTTATGGAACCATTTGGCGAAGAAGAAGTTCGAGAGGTGATTTGGAATTGTGATGGTAATAAAAGCCCAGGTCCGGATGGGTTTAACTTTAATTTCTTCAAGGCTTGTTGGTCAACGGTTAAGCATGATGTCATGGCGTATCTAAATGAATTTCATCATAGTGCAATTCTACCGAAAGCGATTACAGCGTCTTTTTTGGCTCTTATTCCTAAAAAAGACCATCCGCAGGAATTGTCAGATTATAGGCCCATTTGTTTGATTGGTTGCTTGTACAAAATTCTCTCAAAAATCTTGGCGGCTAGGTTGAAACGTGTGTTAGGCAAGCTGATTTCGGGGTGTCAATCGGCGTTTTTACCGGGTAGGCAGATTATGGATGGAGTGGTTGTCCTTAATGAGTTAATTGACTTAGCTAAGCGACGAAAAGATGAATGCATGATTTTTAAAGTTGATTTTGAACGAGCATATGACACAGTTAGCTGGAATTATCTTCAGAGAATGATGAAAACAATGGGGTTTGCAGAGGGGTGGCTGAAATGGATGAAGGCTTGCATTTTCGAAAGCTCGATGTCAGTTTTGGTGAATGGGAGTCCTACGGCGGATTTTAAGGTGAGTAAAGGTTTAAGGCAAGGTGATCCCCTCTCTCCGTTTTTATTTTTGATTGCTGCAGAAGGTTTAACAGGGTTGGTAAATAAAGCAGTAGATATTGGTAGATTTCATGGTTTTAAAGTCAAAGAAAATATACAATTTCAAATTCTGCAATTCGCAGATGACACTGTGTTGGTTGGAGAAAGTTCCTGGGATAATGTTTGGACTATTAAGTCTATCTTACGAGGATTTGAACTTGTTTCTGGTATGAGAATCAATTTTGTGAAAAGTAAATTATATGGTGTTAATGTTGACAATCACTTTTTGGAGGCTGCATCCAACTTCTTATTATGCAGGGCTGAAACCATTCCATTTAAGTTTTTGGGGTTACCGGTCGGCGCTAATCCTAGGAGGATAACTACGTGGAAGCCGATAGTGGAAGCAATGTATAAAAGATTAAGTAGTTGGAATGGTAGACATTTATCCATTGGAGGTAGAGTTACTTTAATTAATTCAGTTCTGTCTAGTTTGCCACTTTACTTCTTCTCTTTCTTTAAGGCACCAAAAGGAGTATTAAACCAACTTATAAAAATTCAACGCAATTTTTTATGGGGTGGAGGGCTGGACGACAAAAAATTATGTTGGGTTAGTTGGGATCAAGTTTGTTTACCAAAAGAGAAAGGTGGTTTAGGAGTGAAAGATTTAGAACTCTTTAATCAAGCCTTGTTGAGTAAATGGAAGTGGCGTTGTATTGTTGATGTCGAAGCCATTTGGTTTGATTTAGTGCGGTTCCGGTATAAGGAGGGTGTTGGTAACTTGTTAAGTTGGGACGATGGTGCTGCAAGATCCAATGATTCCATTTGGTGGCGTGACATCTTGAAGGTGGGGGGGAAGGAAAATGATCTATGGTTTCCCAAAAGTGTTAGTAGTGTGTTGGGCGATGGTAATTTGATTGGATTTTGGAAAGAGAAGTGGCTAGGTGAGATTCCATTTCGAGAACTTTTTCCAAAATTGTTTAATAAAGAAGTGGATCATAATGTGGTGGTAGCTGAGAGGTTAATTGGACAAAGAGCTAACAGAATTTGGGGTTGGCAGTGGAGAAGCACTTTAAATTCAGAGGAACAGGGTGAACTATTATATTTACAGCAGCTGCTGATGGATGTGGATGTGATGCAGGATAAGTCAGATCAGTGGAGATGGACGCCGGACAATAAGGGGATGTTTTCAGTTAAATCTGTCTATTCTCTACTGCAAAATGGTAGAACTGCGCGGGAATTGAACACAAATGTATTAACATCTTTGCAGGGGATGTGGAATAACGATATCCCATCAAAAGTTGGTGTTTTTGGTTGGCGATTACTTATTGAAAAATTACCTACAAGAGCAGCTCTTGCTTATCGAGGTATTTTAACTAATTCTCATGATTTATCTTGTGTATTTTGTTTCAAGGAATTAGAGGACTGCAAACATCTCTTTTTCAATTGTAACTTGATGCAACAAGTGTGGAAAAGTATCTACCAATGGGTAGGCTGTGCGTATCATCATTATGAGGAAGGATGGAAGCATTTTAATTTCTTTGGTGATATTGTTAAATCGAAAAAGGGATCGAAAGTGAAACATTTGATATGGCTAGCAACCACTTGGTGTACTTGGAGGGTACGGAATAACATCATTTTCAGGGGTACTATATTTGATTGTAATCAGTTGGTAGATCAAATTAAGTTCATTTCGTGGTTTTGGTTTATTGGTCGGTCGGGTAGAGATTGCTCCTATTCGTACTATGACTGGTGTGTTAATCCTTTAGAATGTATTCTTAGCATTTGAGGAATTTCATTGTATTGTAAGGATTTGAGTACTTCTTGTACTCCTTATTAATACAATTTTTTGCTTATCAAAAAAAAAAAAAAAACCTTCTTTAGTTGGACAAAAATACCCATCTTTTGTGTTTGAAATTAGTTTAAAAGGATAGACTTTATTGTAATTTAGTATTTTAGTTTTCGTTTTCTTTTATTTTTAATTCCAAATTTCAGAATCTCTCTCTTTCCCTTCCATTTTCTTCTACAGTCTACACGCTGCATTAATGGAGGCACAAAGATGGAGTGATATATTTTTTTTCTTTTATCATTTGGTTGGTAATTTTTTTTTTTCTTTTTAATTATTCTGGGAGATTTTCTCAATGAGTTTTTTTCCCCATGGTCGCCGCCATGACGGAGCTCCGACTCGGTCACACCACTTATCCTGATTTTATGTTTTCTTTGTTTTTGATTTTGACGGAAACTGAGATGTAAGGAAGAAGAGATACACAATATATAGAGAAAGAAGATGGAGGAGGCCTATGTTAGAGGTTCTGGAAAACACAAATCCTCTGTTTTCAATTTCTTGGCATTGGTATTCCAAAAAAAAAATATATTGCCATTAGCGAGAGAGAGAGAGAGAGAAAGAGAATACATTGACTTCATCGAGAATCAGATCAAATATTAGATTTTAAAAATAAAAGAAATATTGAATTACAATAATACTTATCACTTTAGATTATTTTAAGAAAGAAATTGATGGGTATTTTTGTCCAACTAAAGAAGGTGTATTATGCTAAAATACTCCTTCTACATTTTGAGTGGGTGTGTTATAGCATAACCCTATATATATATATATATATATATATATATATATATATATTTTCTAATTTAGTCTTTTAATTTATTTATTTTTTGGTTAAACTTGAAGAACAAAATTGGAAATCCTAAAGCACTATCTGGTTTTTGGATGCTTCTATGTGCTGGTCAGTGCTCTTACTACATGTGCTACAAAATTTGCCTTTTTGTGTGAGAGTTAATTTTCTATATGACATTCATGCAATGATGCAAGTGTGCCACTTCTTTAGTCCTTTCTTCATCAATTAAGTGCATATAAAATGTTGAAACTTTACCCGTACGTTAATTATGTCACCAAATGCCAATTTGCAATTTTATTATTTAAACAAAAATCAAATAATAATTAAAAAGAGGTTCTTGCATTCCCTATGATATGTGACCATGGAAGCTCCACAAGGGCTATATGATGGACAAAACCAAATAATTTCATGCACTTTTTCATTATAATCATAACCTTTTAATTTGTTTATTATTATTTCATCCAATTGCTATGTTATGATCATGATATGTATTAATTCTTCTTCCTCCTTCAAAGAAAAAAAAAACAAGTCCAGCTATATGCCAACCAAGCAATCTCAATCACAAAAAAATCAGCTATAAGTGTTGTTGCATAGTCATAGTCATACTTTTCATTGGAACTCATGAAGCAATTTTTATAACCTTATAGTTATATATAACAGTATGGTGTATTAATATGTATACTCTATAGTTATAGATAATGTTTCTTACATATTAGAAAACTTTGCAAGTCCACCTGCAGTTAATGAGATATGAATTGCAACAAACAAGTCAAATGATTGAATATGGGAGGGTCAAAAAAGTAATTGAGTTTAAGTATTTTTTTTTTTTTGGTATTAATTTTTTGATTCCTAGAGGAAGGGATCTAGAGTTTGAATGTGAGGCAACTAAAGTATGACTAAGAATTTTTCCTACTAGGAATCGAACACAGAGTCTCCCAAACGATTCGTCTTAAAGGAAATTCATTAACCACTTGAATCTAATGTATTGGGCGAGTTTAAGAGGTTAATCAGCTACTATCAGGATGAATATCGTTTGGGAAAATTCAAGTTTAATTTCTTGTGGGAACACTTCTTTGTTGAATGTGTTGTTATGTTGTTGGAGATTGTTTGAAGTCCCACATTACTTAGGTTCCCGAGATGTGAAGTATATAAATATGTGAGGGCAACCTCACCCTTTGAGCTAGCTTTTGAGATGAGATCCAAGCATGCATATTTAACATTCTTAACAAGGTTTACTTATTTCACGGTGAAACTCTTATAAAAGGCCAAAAACTAGAGGGTTATTATTTATTCTCTATTCCAATTTGTCCATTAACAGCAAGTAGCTTATAGTGTCAGGTCAATATTCCTGTTTTACTCTGAGTTCCAATCATCTAGGTAGATTGAAGTTTTTTTGAAGTAATTGCAAAAATAAGAACAATATGGAGTAAGACACAATTTTTGTTACTTAAAACTTATAAATTAGCTTAAAAATTTATTTATTTGTATAAATTATTTTCATAAGCTCAAAAATAAGCAAAATTAAAACGAACCCATAGTTGATCAACTTTTACTCTCATAATCAATAATCATTGATGCACATTACTATTCTTTCTTTAACAGCTAGACGCGCATCTCACATACTCTACAATATGTAGCGTTTTTTTTTCCACGTTAAAATGGCTCATAATCGTACGATGGCGGTGAATAGAAGCAAATCCAAACAATCACTACCTGAGCTAACTGCTTCAAACAACAATATGTATGAAATTATACAAACATTATACTACTTGCAGTAAAATTACAAATTGAAACAGAGAATAAATAATAAATGTGTACAAGGTTAAGTTATCTACATGCATATCAGTAGTAGAGTAGTAGTGATGACTCTCCCATATTCAATCATTTGACTTTCTTTGTTGCAATCCATATCACAATTCATATTAACTGCAGGTGTTGACTTACAAAGTTTTCAAATATTTAAGAAACATTATCTACAACTTTTATGCATAATACACCATGCATGCTGTTATAACTATAAAGGTTATAAAAATTGTTTCATGAGTTCCAATGTAGAAGAGAAGAAGTATGACTATGACTATGCAACAACACTTATAGTTGAGTTTGTGATTGAGATTGCTTGGTTGGTTGGCATATAGCTGGAATAAATAATTACTGCGTTAACATAGTTATGACGTATAATCCTTTTCAAAGAATTAATAGTACATGATTAAAACATACCAATTGGATGAAATAATAATAAACAAATTAAAAGGTTATGAACCAAATGATTAAGGGAACTAACACAAATACTTGACTAAACAATTGCTTTTCAAATATATTTTGCGTCAAAAAAAAGAAATTATGACTAACAATTGGGCTACTTAGACTAGCTTGCTGCTACAAGGCCCAAATACATGATTCCAAGTAAATGAGATCTTATTTTCAACATATTTGTTTTTCGTGCGCCCTACGCGTTTTCAGTTTTACCCCTTCGCTATTTAAGTAGCGAAAATTATAAAAATGAGAAATTTTGTAAATAGCGTCCGCTACTTAAGTAACAGACTCTATAGAAAAAGAATTTGATAGAGTGTCTTTAGGATATCTGCTACCTAACCATAAGATTGTATTCATAACACTAGCCTCATTCCACCGCATCTCCAAACATAGTCTTGGTGAGCTGAATATACAGAAAATTTGCTAATCAAAAGGATTTCATGCATATTTTATTGCAAGATTTTCGAATGATGATTGCATAAATTTGTTGTTCTACTAAGAAAAATGTGTCCGATTATCTAAAGCTCTGTCCCCTTTAACCAGGAATAAATGTAGCATTTTGTGGCATAATTCGTGTGTGCAATGGCTAAAACAATGTGATGTAACTTCTATATTTGTTATGGTTTGGCTTCTTCATGCTAATGGGAGTTGGTAAAAGGTTTGAATCATCTCTTATATTCTAAGCTTATTTCGATAAATTAATCTTAAACCTAATCATTTTTTCTCTCTTTTATTGCAGTTTTATATTAAAAAAAATTAATTTGTCTACGGTGGAAATCGAACCCGCATCTTTTGCTTACCATAAAATTTTTCAACCACTAGAGCATGTGCTTCAATTGTGATTAAAGTTAAAAATCCTAATATGTTAACCTAATATTAAATGCATTTATAATCTTCTCTTATCTCTTATATTCTAAGCTTATTTCGATAAGTTAACTCTATACCTAATCATTTTCACTCTCTTTTTATTGCAGTTTTATATTAAAAAAAGATTAATTAGTCTACAGTGGGAATCGAACCTGCATCCTTTGCTTACAATAAAGTTTTTCGATCACTAGAGCATATGCTTCAATTGTGATAAAAGTTAAAATCCTAATAGGCAAAATTACACTGCACGTCTTTTATCTTATTTTTTTGTAACACTTTGGTCCTTTTTTTTTTAACACTTTGGTCTTTTTTTGTAACACTATGGTCCTTTATTATTTTTTATTTGTAATATTTAGGTCTTTTTTTTATAAATAAATAAGATAAGGACCAAAGCGTTACAAAAAAAAGGACTAAAGTGTTACAAATAAAAAAGATAAAGGACCAAAGTGTTACAAATAAAATATAAAGGACAAAAATGTTACAAAAAAAAAGATAAAGGACTAAAGTGTTACAAAAAATTAAGATAAATGACCTGCAGTGTAATTTTGTCATCATAGCTAATATGTTAACCTAATATTAAATGCATTTATAATCTTCTATTATATATTCTAAGCTTATTCCGATACGCTAACCCTAAACCTAATCTTTTCCCCGCTCATTTTCCCTCTCTTGTTATTGTAGTTTTAAATTTACAAAAAATTAAATTTTTCTACGGTGGGAATCAAACTCGCATCCTTGACTTACAATAAATACTTTTTAATATTATAATTGTTTTTGGTTACATGTTAGGTTATTAGACCCGTGCAGTTCTAGTACTTTTATAATTCTAATCCATAAGATGAAAGATAATCCTCTCAACTTTTCTGATTATCGTCTTATTTCTTTGGTGGATTATATGTACAATATGTTTTCAGATGTGTTTGCAAATAGATTAGGAATTTCAATTTAATTTGTAACCGGGGATTTTAGTTGGAATTGACCTATTTGGAGGGTCAGAAGATGATGAATTTTTCTCCGTGCGAATGGGGTAGACAGTTCCCTCGAAGGAGATTTAGGGATGGGGACATATATCCTCCATCTCACGGGAACTCTGTCTCCGAACACATTAATATAATTTTATCGTTCATGCCCGGTTTTCTGCAATTTGTTGACCCGAGACCCGACCCGCACCCGACCGAATGCTTCAATGTGTTGTCGATTTCGAGTCGGGTCTCGGGTTCATGCTCACCCCTACAAAAAATAGAGGTATGGCTCCTTAGAGCACCTTACACGTGTGCAAGGCCGACTTGCTTGTGTGAAATAAATTAAGTTCGTTTAAAATTTTTAGGTATCGTTTAGCCCAACTTATTTTCAACTTTTTACTCCTTAGAAGGAGAAGTCGGGCCAAACAATTTTTTCTAAAAGTACTTGATAAAAAAAGTTGCTTATTTTTTATGTGTAAAATAAATCAATAATGAACTTTTGGAAAAGTTAATATAATGAACTTTTTTTACTCAAAACTAGCTTGGTATGTGTTAGGACTTAGGAGACTTCTTAAGGACATTTACTTGCGAGGGTTAACATAGTCGGTCATAGTATATGATAAGGAGGAATTAGCGCAACATAGGGGTGTGCAAAATATCCGGTCATATGGATATGACTATATCCAAATCTAAAACCAACTCCAAATAACCAGTTATTTGGAAACAGATATTAACCAGATCATTCTAAAAATGGTTGGGTATCCATTATGTAAATCCGGTTTTTTAATTAAATGCCCATATCCATGTCCAAATCCATTGGATTAGACTTTTTTTCGCATTTCTTCATTTTTTGATATGAAACTTTTGACTATTTTTTTTACGCTAATTATCCTATAAAAACCTAAAATCGGCAGAAAAAACCTAAAATTGGCCAAAAGCCCAAAAATCGACTATAAACCCTAAAATCGGCCAAAAATCCAAAAAATTTGCCGAAAAACTAAAAATCGGCCAAAATTCCAAAAATTGACTATAATCCCTAAAATCGGATGAAAACCCAAAAAATCGGCCGAAAAACCAAAAATCAACCGAAAAACCCAAAAAATCGGCCGAAAACCTAAAATCGGCCAAAATCCAAAAAATCGACTATAAACCCTAAAATTGGCCGGCAACCCAAAAAATCGGTAGAAAAAACCTAAAATCAGTCAAAATTCCAAAAATCGACTATAAACCCTAAAATCAGCCGAAAACCCAAAAAATTGGCCGAAAAACCAAAAATCGACCGAAAACCCAAAAAATCGGCCGACAACCTAAAATCGGCCAAAATCCAAAAAATCGACTATAAACCCTAAAATCGGACGGCAACCCGAAAAATCGGCAGAAAAACCTAAAATCGGCCAAAATTCCAAAAATCGACTATAAACCCTAAAATCGGCCGAAAATCCAAAAAATCGGCCGAAAAACCAAAAATCGACCGAAAACCCAAAATCGGCCAACATCCAAAAAATCGGCTGAAGAATCTAAAATCGTCCCTAAACCCAAAAAACTCAGCCGAAAACCTAAAATCGACCCAAAATCCTGAAATTGGCTATAAACCTCAAAATCGGCCGAAAAACCTAAAATCGACTATAAACCCATTTTTCGGCCGATATTAGGGTTTATAGTCAATTTTTTCGTTTTTCGGTCGATTTTTCGTTTTTCGGATGATTTTTTGTTTTTCGGTCAATTTTAGGGTTTATAGTCGATTTTTGGGTTTTTTGCCGATTTTAGGTTTTTCGGCCGATTTTTTGGGTTTAGGGTCGATTTTTGGGTTTTCGATTAATTTTTTGGGTTTTCAGCCGATTTTAGAGTTTATAGTCGATTTTAGGGCCTTTGGTCGATTTTAGGTTTTTCAGCCGATTTTAGGTTTTTCCGCCGATTTTTTCAGTTTTTCGGTCAATTTTTGGGTTTATGGTCGATTTTATTAAAATAAATAAAATTAAATGAAGGAAATTCAATTACATTATCCAAATAAAATATAGGAATTTATTCTATGTATAAAATTCTGATTTCTTTACTATTTTTTTTACACAAGTTTTACTAAATTTAGATTTTTTTCAAAAAAAAAAAAAAAGATTTTTTAAAATTTTCTTAAAACCAGTTTTTAAAATGAAATAATTGATTTTTTTTATCATATTTAAAAATAACCGGTTAAAAATTGGATTTAAAAAATGACCACTTTTAAATTTGGTTTGGTTAAAATAACTGGTTATATATCCATAACCAAATTTATAACCAGTTTTATAACCGGTTTATAATAAAATATGGTTATGGTTATGAATCCAAATCCAATTAAATGGTTTTGGTTTGGATATGGTTTGGTTTGTCAAATTATCTGACCATGCACACCCCTAGCGCAACATGTATTTTTTGAATGCTTGATATTCAGTTTGGTCATATTTTTTTCTATTTTTTTTCTTCTCCTTAAAGTAATAAAGAGATAAACATTTGTGTTTGACCAAACTTCTTCCTATTTTCTATTTCTTTACTTTATTTCTCCAATTCTTTTAAGGAGAAATAGAGCCAAATATAATTTTTTACTTCTCTATTTCTTTTAAGGAGAAGTAAAAAAGTAGAAAATAAGTAGGGTAAAACAGGGATTAGAGACACCTTATACTTCATAAAAGCTCAATCTTATAAGATTGTTCTAAATCTTAAAAAGCTCAATCTTTTTAAACTAACTTAAAAAGCTTAATAAGATTGTTCTAAGGGTGTGTTTGGTAACACAAATAAGCTATCTTATAGCTTATTATATGAGCTTATAAGCTTGTTTCAAAAAATTAGAAGTGTTTGGTAACAAGCATTTTTACTAGCTTATAGTTTTTTTCCGGATGCTATTTCAAGTAGCGTTTAAGCTTATAGCTTCTTACACTTTATTCCATTTTTACTCATTAATTTAATAACTACCCACTCTAAAGAAAAAACTATCCACTATCAATTATGTCATTTTATATTTATTAATCACTTTAAAAGCTAATTTTACCAAATATTTTAATTTCAATTACCTAGTTTTTCCGCTATCGGCTATAAGCTAGCTTTTAACTAATTTATGAAGTTAGTTTAAATATAAGGTGTTGCTTTGAAGTATATATAAGATTAAGCTTTTTTGGTTTTATTTGTTTGAATTATTATTATTAGTTAAATCAATTGTGCCTTTCTCCTTTAGGTTGTTCAGGGGTTAGTGTCACTTGAGTCTATGTGATTTTGATGATGGATGGTGCATCAAAATTGGATTTTGTTACAAATGAAAATTGGTCTTTTATATTTTAAAAATTTTAAGTTAGTCTTTTATATTAATATAAGTTCATCCTTTAAATTAAATTTTGAGTTAATTTTATTTAAAACTTCCACATAACACCATCCTAAATTGTCAATGTATACAAATATGTTAACTGCATGGACTATTTAAACTGTAATTTGACTAAAATGGTTAACTTAAAACTTTTTAAACAGACTTAATTAAAACCTAAAATATCAAACATACAATTAATTGCTCTTTGCTTGCATTTTATTGTTTAGTGGATGCAAATAGGTTTGCATTGGTAGCATTTGTCGGTACAAGTTTTTGGTTCTCAATGATGAGTTATTGGTGTTGGAGATGGTTAAGAGTCATGGTGGTTTTTAGGGACACCCAAAGGGCCAATGCTAGGGTGGGAGACCATGACATGTCTCTCACCGGTGCACCATATGATATGTGGATTGGATTGAATGTGTACATGATATTATGGTGTACTGTCAGTATTATATTATTTATTAATTTTTTTGAAAAAAAAAGTTTTCAATTTTTCCGGATAAAATTTTTCTATTTTTTTTTGGAAAAAAAATTTCGGTTTTTTTTTTCGAAAAAAAAGTTCCAAATTTTTAAGGAAAAAAGTTTCGATTTTAGAAAAAAACAATTCCGGAGTCTTTGCTGAACAAAAAAGTTTTCGTTCTTTTTTCAAAAAAAAAAATTTCGGATATTTTCCGAAAATAAAGTTTCCGATTTTTTTTCTGAAAAAGATCCAATATTTTATTCGGAAAAAAAGTTTCAAATATTTTCTATTTTTTTACTCTTTTTTGTATCGACAATAATTTTTAGGTGAACATTTCGAAACTATTTTTCCCAAAAAATCGGAAACTTTTTTTGGGAAAAATCTGAACTTTTTCCATAAAAAAACAAAAACTTTTTTTTTTTGAAAAATATCCGAAACTTTTTTCCCGAAAAAAGAACGGAAAATTTTTTTCCCAGAAAAACTCTGGAATTGCTTTTATGTGAAATCGAAATTTTTTCCCCCAAAAATCAGGAACTTTTTTTCCAAAAGAAAAAATCGAAAATTTTGTGCCCGAAAAAAAGATAGAAAACTTTTTTCCAGAAAAATTTAAAACTTTTTTTTTTCAAAAAAATATAAATAATATAATACTGACAGTACACCATAATATCATGTACACATTCAATCCAATCCACATATCATATGGTGCACCGGTGAGAGACATGTCATGGTCTCCCACCCTAGCATTGGCCCACCCAAAGGGGCTTGAGATCCTTACAAGTTGGGGTCACACTGCGTCATCATGCTATAACAGTGATGATGATGTTATGTTCCAACAAGATTGAACTTTGTAACATCCTAAAATTGCTCCAAGTCAAGTACTCAAATTTTTATGTTATGTCATATTGAAAAGAAGATAGATCTTGTTAGTACAGTACATGCATAGTACCAATCAATTTTAAGTTATCTTTCAACTATACAATGTCATACCAATCGTCTATCTTATTTCGATGCGAGTTTAGTTCATTTATTTTTTATGTGCAGAGATTATAACCTCGTTTGAATTGGCTATTTTTTTATTTATATAAAATAATTTATGCAAATAAAAAAAATGTTTTATTGTAAGTTTGTTAAAAGAGTTTATCAAAAATGGCTTATAAAAATACAATTTTAGTTAGTGAGAACTTATGAATTAACCTTTCCTTCAAAAAAAAAACTTATGAATTAACCTGAAAACTTAATTATTTGCATAAACTATTTTTCATAAGCTCAAAAATAAGTCAATCCAAACTATTTTTTATTTGTTTTAAAAGAAACATTGTTAAATAAAATATTTTATAAAAATCACATCATTGAAAAAGTGTCAACTATGAGCCCGTTTTGCGTATATAATGCAATGTTGTGCCAATTAAGTTAAATTCATGGGACAACTATAAGCCTGTTTATTCGAGATTAAGAAAATTGGAAATTTTTGCATTCAATAATTTAGAGATTTTATAAAAAAGTCGAATAAATTTTGTGTTTATCTTATAAAAAAAAAACAAATTGTGTTTATTTATTAAAAAAATCTAGTTTTAAAAAAATAAAAATAAATTTAAAAGATTTAATAATAATTTAAAAAAGTAAAAGATTTTGCAAGTTGATAGTGGGAGTGGGAGCAAACAAACGTTGATAAAACCTAATAAAAGCTAAAACCCTAATTTTGCAATTTGCAGTGTCCACTAGTTCATGGGTCGGCGTAGAAACAAGAATCAAACCAACCAAGAAGAAAACAAGAGTAACAATAACAACAACAACAACAACAACATGGACAACAACAACCACCTTCGATTCCAAGATGCTGACGAGGTAATTGAGGATGCTGCTGAAACATCCAACCTCGACCAATCAATGGGTGGTTGTGAACTTGATGATTCCAATGACAAAACCAGCGCCGATTACTACTTTGATTCTTACTCTCACTTTGGTAATTTCAATAAAGTCTCAATCTTTTTCTTTTTCCCCAATTTTTTTTTAATTAATGTGTTATTTTTTGTTCTTAAATCAATAAACTTGACAACTAATATTTGTGTCTTTGTTTGTTTTTGCAGGAATTCATGAAGTAAGTGTTCTCAACAACATGGATGCATTCTGTTGTTGTGTTTTATTGTTTCCTAGCTGTTAAGAATTGGTTTTACTATAGTCCCGTTTGAATAAGTAGCTTATTTTGCGGCAGCTTATAGCTAAGTGCTTATGTATAAGTATATTTTTATAATAAAAGATAAAACAAAGTAAACTTTTTTTTTTTTTTTTTTTTTCGTATGAGCTATAAACTGTTTTCATAAGCTATCCTGGAGAACTTATGAAAATAAGCTAGCAGCTTATAGCTAAGTGCTTATGTATAAGTATATTTTTATAATAAAATAAAGTGAACTTTTTTTTTCGTATAAGCTATAAACTGTTTTCATAAGCTATCCTGTAGAACTTATGAAAATAAGCTAAAAATGGCTTATGAAAATGTTCACCCAAACAGTCTTACTAGTTACAAGTGCTTATGTCTTTAGATAAGTTCAAATAAGTCCAAATAGGTGCTATGTTGTTAATTTTAATGTATGTTGCGTAACTACTAAGTACATGGCATGGGTACTCCTAAAATGGTGAAGTACTCGTACCTGGTACCCGTACAGATATCTATGGTACGGAACATTCCTTACCCATTTTTGCTCGGTTGATTCGCCGTGGTGAATACCTCAAAAACGTGCATTTCAGTTCAGTTATCTCTCTCTCTTGATTTTGATGAAAATAGTGCATACGTTAGCCAAAAAAGTAAATCTCTGAAGCATAACGATAGTAATTCACTCAAAAAGTATATTTTTTAATATTTTATACTAACGTACCCGCACCTTTGTTTTTTAAATTTTGCCGTATTCCGTACGTATCCATCATAGGTACATTGAAAGCATTGGCTGCATTTGTGGATTGTAACTTGCTGTTTATTGCGAACTTGAGATGCATTCTTTTCATGCTTGATGTAGAAAGATATGTTCTAACCTGTTTTTGGCATTGCAGGAAATGTTGAAGGACACTGTAAGAACCAAAACATATCAAAATGTTATTTATCAGAATAAGTTTTTATTCAAGAATAAAGTAGTTCTTGATGTCGGTGCCGGGACTGGGATTTTATCACTGTTCTGTGCCAAAGCAGGGGCAGCACATGTCTATGCAGTGAGTTTTTAAATTTCCTTTTATTATGTTGTGCTCTTAGTCACGATGATATATGGAATGTATTCTAGATAATTTTCAACTCAACCATTTTAAATTTTGCTAACTCAGGTCGAGTGCTCTCAAATGGCTGATAGGGCAAAGGAAATAGTTGAAGCTAATGGTTTCTCTGAAGGTAGTATCATTGATATATTTGTATTATTCTATATTTACTATTCCGTATATTCCCTTTTTGTAGAGGGAATGATTGTGAAAGCCGCTCACTATAATTACTATAATGTTGTTTTCTACAGTTATAACAGTTTTGAAAGGGAAGATTGAAGAACTTGAACTTCCAGTTCCTAAGGTTGATATAATCATTTCCGAATGGATGGGATATTTCTTGTTGTTTGAGAATATGTTAAATTCTGTGCTCTATGCACGTGACAAATGGCTTGTAAGTTACATTTTCCTTACTCTTGTTGATAATTGGTTGATTATGTATTGCATGTACAAGAATCTCGTGGTCATAACTTTTACACTGCTTTTTTTCTTCTTTTTCTATAGGTGGATGATGGAGTTATTTTACCGGATATTGCATCGCTCCACATTACTGCCATTGAAGATAAAGATTACAAAGAAGATAAAATTGAGTGTGAGCAATTTACCCGTCTTGCTAAATATGATTACGTGTCTTTTACGTGTCTTTGACAAATTGATGCCGATTGCTGCTGTTGAAAACCTTGAAATTCTAGCTGTGTATAAATTTTATAAAAACAAAAATGACATTTTCGTCATTGGGTGTATTTGATTTTCTTTTTAATTATATTACATGTTTATTTTCCATATCAGTTTGGAATAATGTCTATGGATTTGACATGAGCTGCATCAAGAAGCAAGCCTTGATGGAGCCTCTTGTTGACACAGTAGACCAGAATCAGATTGCAACGAACTCTCAGCTACTCAAGGTTAGTAATTGAAGCTCTTATGATTCTTTTATGTTTGATGTACCTTACATTGTATGTTACATATAATGATGTCCACAACAGTAGTTTTGCATTTTCATTTTTGTTAGAATTGCAAGATTTGTATTTTGTACTGACTGGTTCATTTTTGTTCAGTCCATGAACATCTCAAAAATGTCCGCAGGAGATTGTTCATTCACAGCACCTTTTAAGCTTGTAGCTGTTCGTGACGATTTTATTCATGCTCTTGTGGCATATTTTGATGTATCATTTACAAAGTGTCATAAATTGATGGGCTTTTCAACAGGTTAGTTCACTTCTACTTAGTTCTTCATACTTGTGGTTTGGTTTTGTCTACTTAATATTTTAGTGTCGTAATCTATCAATTGGTGAAAAATAGTACAATTTTTATACATTGAACTTCGCCTCTTGATAAAGACCTAAGTTATTAGATAATTAAACGGAGAGGGGGGAACAAAATTAGAAACGGTGAACATTGAAGTTGGTTTATTGATATTTTTTTATAGTTTGCATGTAGAAATTTGACAGTAATTTTTCTTTTTAAAAAAAAACTTTGGGAGGGGGGGGGGGGGGGGGGCAATTATTATAAATTACAGTGCTACTAATAACCATTTTATGACTTTCTTAGAGGGAATTTAAACTAAACTCTGTCGGGTTCTAAAGTAAAACTCTTACCACTGATCTGACACCTCATTGGCTATGATGATAATTTGCTTTTAACTAGGACTCATTTTTCGTGTGCATTAATGCAGGGCCAAAATCGCGGAGTACGCATTGGAAACAAACAGTCCTATATCTGGAAGATGTCTTGACCATTTGTGAGGGGGAGACAATTGTAGGGAGTATGACTGTGGCCCCAAATAAAAAGAATCCTCGTGATGTTGATATAATGCTCAAGTATTCATTGAATGGAAGGCGATGCAATGCTTCGAGGGTTCAATATTACAAGATGCGTTGATTCTTGCTTTCCCTCTGCATGGTCTCCAATTTTGTGAAATTTTGAAAACAATTTGAAGCTGCCAATTAAGGACTGTAACTTATTGTTTTTCTATCTGAATTCTTTCTCATATTTGTACCCAATTCTGTTCTGGTCCATCTGGATGTAATGGTGAAATTTGAAATTCTATTTATTGTTTACAATTTATTTCTGATCCAGAGGATGATTTCAACAAATATATTTATTGCCTTAAGTCTGCCAATTTGCTTAACTGTGTATGTGCTATAATCAAGGGTTTAAATGGGGAAAGATTTAGCATTATTTGGTTGTTTTAATCCTTAACTGTGTATGTGCTTTAATCCTTATTTGATTTGAACTGTTGGTTTGTTTTTTATTTAAAAAAGCAACATATGGTTTGCACAGGTGAGATATGTCTTGTCTGGTACACATTTGGGGACAAAAATCAAAGGTGAGAGAGTGAGAGGAATATGAAAATGCTTATTAACTGCATCAATGAACCACAATCTAGAAAACATAAAATCGTCCATAAACCTAAACTCAGCACTCGGGGACTGTCTCCCCAACCCGCAAAAACTATCATCAGATGCCATCATAGATCCATCGCAACGCTCTGCTTCTTTCATGTCCGTTTACATCAAATTTCTCGTTTTTTGATAAGGTTTTGGTATTGTAAATATCTCAACTTTCTCAATCTTCAAACTCATTCTTCTTTTTTCTTTATAATTTTAACTCTAAGTTGATTGTTTCTTTATTCTATTAACACCAATGAGGAAATTCAGAATTTCAGATATGGTGATGGGACACTGTAAATTGATTGTCAAAACTTTCAAAAATGGATGTCAGTGAATCTCAAAAGTGGGGAAGGGTGAACAATGAAACTCCCTGGAAAACACCTTAAACATCACTATAGTTTAGCTGGTATAATACACCCTCATACATAATTGCCTCACTAATAAAATACATGTAAATATATAGCAAACCCTTGATTGGGATATGCATCACTCAAAGTGGTGATTGTAAAGTTCTCCTTTGATTGCCTCCAAATATTCCTACTTCCGATCTGTCTTAGGTGTAGTACCGGTAACTAAACATTGCGGAAATGCCTTGCAATTCTTCCATAATCATAAGATGCAGAGTTAGTTTATGAGAGCTCTAAAGCTCTGATTTAGAACTCTTTGAAGACTTTGAAGAGGTTGTCTTCTTTCCTTTCCACCACCGTTGTATACGATTGGAAACTTTGGTTGCATGTTTCTTAAGCGTTGTGCTTGTGTCCACAATTCCTTTTCTTATCTTCTGCTTCCAATCACCTTTTTCATTTTCTTTTGATCTCAAAACTTTTCCCTGCAAGTTGTAGTATATTCAAAATATGAGTAATCTTAAAACATTTTAAGCCAATGAAATCTTGAAAGGAAAAAAAAACACATTTCAATCACTATTAATGAAATAAGATAGTGGTACCAATTTTGAAGGAAAGCCTGCGTCACCTTCATCATCCTCCTCGTCCTCATCATCATCTTCATTTTCACCGCCAAAATTTTTCATGTTCATTAAATCATCTCTTGAGTACATTTTCATGCCGGGTGCTCCTGGCATACCCTGAAGCAAGAATTATGTGTGGTATGATCATAATGTCTCACTAGCGAGGATCATAATGCATCATATACAGTCATGTAGAAATATAGAGAGGAAAAAAAAACAATACCTCCATAGATTTTAATAGTTTTTCCATTTCAGCCTCCTTAGAAGACTTTGCAACAAATGGTTCACCAGGAGTCCTGTCCTGTAACACACAGATAGACCTTCAAATGACAACTCAAGCAAAAATATCATAGGGTGGAACTGAAATACCTAATTCAAACAATAATGCTAGGTGCATGTGAAGTTAAGTACTATAAAGGTGACCTGATCCAGTGCTATGAAGCTCCCACCATGGTTTAGGGAAGGGTTGGATCAATTGCAGATTTATCACAAAGTTGAGTCGAGGGAAGTTAAATACTACCTTACCAGAAATGAAGTTTTATCTTCCAAATTACAACATAGTCTGAAGTAGGGATAATTTATCGATGGAGTAGAGTCCACAAAGTAAGGACAATCTATAATTGATGAGGTAGAGTTTAGGTCCTAAAATGGATAAAATGTAAGGGTAATGTGGGGTGTTGTTTGCTTTGCTGATAGATTAATCGTAGTTTAGAACATAAAATCTGAATAACTCAACATTTTAGTCCATAATATTGTATGAGTCGGTAAATTTAGTCCCTTAAATTGAACGTCGACCAATATAGTCCTATTTCCAAATTTAGAACCACAATTTTTACAGTTTTATGCTAACTTTAATGCAACAAAAGACTATTCAAATCAATGTTTAAGTTTTTCATTGATTTTGATGGATGTTTATTAGAAAAATATTTTGATTGAGGAACTAAATTGATTAGTGTTATTTAAATTAAAGGACTAATTTTCTATTTTGTAAATGTAAGGGACTAATTTGCTCGATCCTTACAATTTCAAGGACCAAAATATGCTAATCTATTCCATCAAATCTAAGCAATTGGACATAAAATCGAGTTCATGAGAAAGTAAAGGGAAGAATGGAGAAGCAGAGTTCCATTGTTCAGGAGTTGAAAACTTATTTGATGTGGAAATATATTTGTCAGATTGCATTAGGGTTTGTTGTGGCGTTGAAATAATAAATTTGAAAAAAGATAAAGAAAAAAGAAAGGCATGAAACATTTAACAATAGAAACTTCACCTAAATAAACTAAAATAGTATAATTTAAATAACTAAGATAGACCATTAGCAGTGCTACCACACATACTTAACTGTTTTTCTTTTCTTGTTTGACAATGAACCCTATAAAAACAAGTTGAATGCTTCTTAAAGTGTATGGTTAACCATACAATACCAAGCAGGAAAACAATCAAGATCCCAAAAAATTGATGGTAAAGCATGATTTTTATGCAGAACAAAGAAGCAGCAGCAGCAGCCTCCACAAACTTAATACTAAACATGATTAAAACTATTTATAACAAATTCACAATCAACCTGGATAAGTTAGTTTTATCAAAGCTTGCGCCATTCATAAAAATATACCAGGAGCATCAATTTCAGATGATGGTTACCTTAGGGACAGGAGGTGGCTTTGTATTGCATGATTTGCTCAGGTCTTTACACAGATAATTGAACAGTGAGTCAATGTCATGCTTAGATTTATATAGATATTCAGCAACATCAGTATCAGAATATCCCATAACCTGTAAATACCAAATTACTAATTTAGGAATCACAAAACCAACCAAGAATTTGAAGTGAAGATATTTGAAATATACAAATGCATAACTAGCAGAGAATGCACAATTCAGATCACGAATGTTGCACCATCAACACAGTATTCTAAATTGATAGATAATAAACATTAATGAAACTTGTTCCTTTATTTCCCCTCTTTTCCGATAATTTTTCCATTTCAGAACCAAAAGAGAAAAAAGGTGTAATTTGTGAGTGTACATAATTCACATGTAACAAACATAAGCAAGCCTAGGTGATTGGTGCACAGTGTCTGAGTGTTGTAAACCCAGGGTATTGAGTTGGATTCCTACTGATCAATAAAAGAGAAGCAAGGAGTGAAGGAAGATAAAAGTATCATACATCCTGACAAGCACGCTCAATTGTCTTGCATTCAGAATTGCACTGTCCTTCAGAGTCATGCTCCACCAGCTGATAAACACCAAAAGAAAATGGCATAGCAATTTCAAACTATGTACCAAAAATTCCACAAACCATTGATAAAAAATATTGAAAAGTTGGAACCTCTTACCTCCAACCTATCTTCTTTTTCTACAATATCTATACGCAATATCCAATCCGCTTCAACCTTTTTCAGATTACAAACATTCTCTGCTATCTCAATGATCTGGTACTCCGAGATCTAACAACCAAAAACACACAAACAGTTCTAGTGAGTGCATACAGTTCTAGCACATAAAAACCTACACCACACAATGAAGCACAAAATAAAAGAACAAAATAACAACCTTCTTGGGAGAAATCTCAGCTTTCTTGCTCTGAACTTGCTGATACAGCTGTTTTGCAAGAATCTCACAAACTTGACACTTTATATATGGTATATCCTCCTTTCTAGCGATCCCAACCGGTTTTTTGGAGCAGTGTGAGAGAGGAATCGATGATGCAATCACCACTGATACAAATAGAAACCAAAACACTCCCTTCATCTTTCCAACCAGTAGCGTGTTCAGGACCTTCGGACAGCGTGTGGAAACTATTTTAAAAAATCAATAATTATCATCACAAATATGAAAAGAAGATCAACAATATGGTAAATGTAGGGTTTAAGAGTGAAATTGAAATTGGAGAATCATAAAAAATTCAAACAATCAATTAGCTATTTCAATTCCCAATCACATGAAATGAAAATCAAAAAATAAATTTGGATTCATACATTAATCTAGGGTTTTGTTAAAAGAAAATTGGGAATAGAATTGAAGAGGTTAATGGGAAGAAAGAGAACGAACCAGTGGAGTCTCCGGCACAGAGTCAGAGAGTGAGAGGGAAGAAAGAGAACGAACTAGTGAAGTCTTCGTCAAAAATTTAATTTTTTTTCACTTGTGATTGGTCCATGGAAGCACAAAAATGGTGGGTCCCATTATATCAACCAATAAGGATGAAGATAACACGTGTAGTACGCTTTTATTTTTTATTTTTTTTGGTAGAAAAAAGAGGGCTAAAGCCCAAAATAAAAAGAACTACAGAGTCGAACGAATATTTCTAGGCATGCAAGTCCCGAAAAAATCATCAAAAAGGAGTCTCGAAACCTCACCGGGAGGATTCTCCATAACATGAATATTAAAAAAGTCTAAGGAGAAGCTAGAATTAGCTCGCCAATCAGCACTTTTATTTCCCTCCCGCCAGGTATGATTGAAATGCACCTACCAATTCAACTTTAAAAGCGATTGTATACGACGCACCAAGGTTGGAGGATTGCCATTAATTTTAACTTTCCTTGTGATCATGTCTATTAGAGATTTTGAGTCGCTTTCTACTTCTAGATGATGGAAACCCTGACTCCAAGCAAGCTTCATTCTCAAGTACATTCCCCACATTTCAGCGCAAAGAGCGTCACAAGTTCCAATTTTACGCGCATATCCTTTAATCCATCTGCCATCAGAGTTCCGAAAGAGTCCACCACAACCAGCTAGACCCAAAGAATTCTTGAAGGCTCCGTCACAGTTAAGCTTAATTCACCCCTCCCGAGGTCTTTTCCATCCAATGAAAATAGTGTCGCATCTACGGGTATTCATAAGATGTCTGGTGTAATTATCTATATCATCAACCATCTTGAGAATCATGAAAATTGGATCAGTCGGACGCTGAAATTCCTCCTCGAATATATTTTTGTTCCTCCACATCCAAATGTACCAACACGCCACCATAAAAGTTGTTATCCACTTCTTGTTCTGATTGTTGATATTCTTGAAGATCCAATCCCTACATTCAAGAGAGAAAAAATTAGAGATATTATTAGAAGGTACTAACCTTATCCATGTTTGTGTACGCTTTTAATTTATTTAAGAAAACTTTCAATTTTTCTATAGTATTTGTAGACTTTGGTCAATGTGGTCCCAAATATTTTTTTTTTGAACCAAAGTATCTCCGCGCATAACTGCAGAGATTAATTCTCTCGAGATAATTGAGATGTATTTAAGGAGTTGGCTTCTCCCAACAAATATTTATTTATTGCAAAGAAATGTGATGATTAAATTTGAATTTATGGGGTCCTCGTGAGTTTAGCTCAGTTGGTAGTGACATCAACATTTTATATGCAGAGTCGGAGTTCGAACCTCGAACACTCCACTTATCCATCTTTAAAGGTGGAATATGAAGCTACTAACTCTATACATAATGGATCAAATGTGCAACGAATACCAAGTTTACAGAATACACCGTTAAATTGAAAGTTTATATCATATATCATCTATGTTAAATTTACAAAAATCTAAAATTGTTTGATATGTTATTGAGATCGATTAAGATTAATGGTATTTAATAAAAACACATAAACCATTGATGTGCCTATGAATCAGTTATAACATTTTAGTTTTTCTTTAATGTCAGTTATAACATTTTGTTCTAATGGAAATCACAGGTTTGGTTCCTCTTGTGGGTGAAAAATATGCTCTCAAGCTGAAAAATTCAATGCAAGATATTAAACATTTTATTCTAAATAAAATTTTACCTTAATATAGTGACAAACACTTAAATATCAAATAAAAGTCAATAGACATGTGCAAATGCAGGTCTTTTAACTAGTTGTTAAAAAAAAAAGATAATCTATTTAAAAAAAATAATAATTGCTGAGACATTATTATTATTATTATTATTATTATTATTATTATACCAAATTAAATCATCATTTGATGTAAATTTTTTATTTTTGCAAATTTACAAATGGTAAAATATCATCATTTGCATCTTGGTTTCTTAAAAAAAAAAAAAACCAAAACATTTTCTTATAAAATCAAAGTTTTAGGACAAAAGTAAAAACTAAAACGCCAAAGGTTTGTAACAAATGGAGTATATAATCTGTTGAGAGACATATTATAAAAGAAAAAATAAAAAGAGATATTTGCTAAATTGAAGGAAGTAGATTTGGAAAGAAAAAAAAAGAAGAAGATATGTACCAAAATAAAATTAAAAAAAAAGAATATAATCGGTTGAAAAAAAAAATATTTATTAAGATATATACCAAATTAAATCATCACTTCAAAAAATATAATAAAGTTTTTTTAAGAATAAACTTGGAGCATAAGAAACCTTACTTTTTTTTTTTTTACAAAATCAGAAACCTTAATTTATAATCAAGTAACAAGTAATTATCTTTCCTATAAATATAACTATAAGAGCTACAAATTTATATAACCAGGAAAACCCTAAGAGCTACAAATTTTTATATAATAAAGAGGAAAACTTTATATAAATCATTGAATTGAAAAAACCGCCACGCCGTTGTTTCAACACTTCACAACGTCGCCGCCGCCTTCTCCGCCAGTTAGGTTGGTATTCTCATTCTCATCATTTGTGATGTTTGAAATAAAGGCAATGACTTTAACAAGTATTTGTGTAACTTTTGTGTTAGGTAAAGTGTTATTGAAGGTAAAGAAAAAGGAATAGTATTTGAAGATGGAAAGACAAAAGAAAAGTGAAATAGATATACAAGATGGTGACACAGACAGAATGAGTGCCCTACCTGACAATATCCTGCTACATGTAATGGAATTCATGGAAATAGAGGATTTTTTTTTAAACTAACCCTGTAATAATTTTTTTTCTTCCAAATTACCCTACCTGTTCAGAAAATTTCTGAACTGCCCTAGTGTTGGCAGAGAGAGAAGGTAGCGCCATTCCCATTGGCGCGTTCAACAAAAGTTTTTTTTTCTGTTTTTTATTAGTTTAGGCAACGGTTTTTTATGTTGCCTTAGGACTTATTAACTGTTCTCTTAGATGGTAACATGCAACACTTTTGAATCGTTCTCTAAAATGTTAATTAAAATTTTTAATAGTTTTTGTAGAGCTGTCAAAACGGGCGGCCCAACCGAATTCGGGCTTCATCGGGCCGGGCTAAAAAGCCCGGGTAAAAAACCGGGGTACCAAAATTAGTGCCTGAGTTCGGCCCGGTACGGGTTGTCGGGCTCTCGCGCGTCATATTTTTACTCATCCGTTACCTACGAGTTTCTTGGGTGCCCTATTTTTACTCGGCCGCTACTTAAGTAGCGGACGATGTTTTATAATTTATATTACAAACTAAATTCAAATCATCTAAAACAAATTATTTATATTTATATTTATTTTTAATTTTTTCAGGCTTGCGGGCCGCCTGCAGCCCATTCGGGCTAGCCCATATTTTAATCGTGCTTTATAGGGCCGGGCTAAAAAGCCCAAAAATAATTGGGACTAAAATTTTCAAGGCCCGTGCCCGGGAAAAAATCGGGCTTGGCGGGCCGGCCCATTCGAGCTAGCCCATTTTGACAACTCTAGTTTTTTTAATGAACATTTTTAGAGAACGATTAAAAAGTGTTGCCTATTACCATCTAAGAGAACAATTAATAAGTCCTAAGGCAACATAAAAAACCGTTGCCTAAGCTAATAAAAAACAAAAAAAAAAATGCTTTTGTTGAACGCGCCAATGGGAATGGCGCTACCTTCTCTCTCTGCCAACACTAGGGCAGTTCAGAAATTTTCTGAACAGGTAGGGTAATTTGGAGAAAAAAAAAATTTACAGGGTTAGTTTAAAAAAAAATCATAGAGGATTTTTTTTTTGTTCAGACTTGTGTTTTGTCTAAACTCTAAACGATGGAAAGATCTTTGGAAGTGTCTCACTAATCATGTTGTGTCATTACACCTACTTCCAGCTAGACAATAGTGATGTGTTCAACAACTATGTATCCAAGATTCTGTCTTGCCGTAACAACTCTCTTCCCCTTCATAGCCTAAAATATTCTAAAATAGATCCCCTAAATTTTTACTTTCACTACAAGTAACAATGGTTGCGCCGAACCCTTTTCCACATGTAACATGTTGAGTACTTTGGTTATTATGAATTGTTATTTACAGGATGATGCTCAAACTCTCTGCATATCCAATCCCAACATCACTAGTTTGACAGTAGGTACCGACGAGTTTAGAGAAGCTCATAATTACAAAGTTGTTTTTTGTACTCCAAAACTTATTTCTCTCAGTATCACTGGCCGTCCTACTTACCTAGCCCTTTCTTCAAGCAATTTACCTTTTATAGAAGAAGTAAATATTGATTACACTTTTCTTGATATACCTTATGACGTTTAGTCATGAGTAGTTGGTTGCAATTTCTTGCTAATGTCAAGATAATAACTCTCGGTTTCCATACCTTAGAGAGGATACTTAGTGTAAGTCACTTACTTTAGTATATTTTCTCCTCTTTATATTTTCTATGTTGCTTATGATTGATATTAATGTTCCCTCTAGTCGGTCACTGTTACAAGTAAAAATCTATTTTCGAGATTATAAAACCAGATACATAAGTTTTTAGTGAAAATCTAAAAAGTGAATTTTTGTTTATGATAGTGACACGAGATAGTGATCCTTATGTCAAAATATTCCCGATAAGCAATCTTGTCTTTTAGAATATTCAATTGAGTGTATCCAATTTTTTTGCAGGTTCTAAATTTAGTGACAACTCAACCTCCTTGCTTTGTTAGATTGAAGTCATTGAAAGTGGAGTTGAGATGTGATTCAAAGATATCTAGTGAGGAAGTTAGAGGAATGGTAAATCATTTACTTCAAAATTCTCTACAAACCAGAGTTGATATCATTAAGCAGGTATTGTGTTTTAATACTAAAAAATGCTCTGTTTTTTTTTTTCCACCGTCAGTCTGGTTCGGATGTCAGTTCTGGCATCAAGTGGTTCTAGCACCCTCCCGATTTATTGAAATTGTGATGTATTTAATCTATATTAATGACGGACGGCAGTATATAAAATGAAATTAGAAAAAATTACAATAACAAACAAGTTATTTATTTACTTATTCTCTTTGTAATGGGTTTTGTCTCTTTTCATTCACTAATCAAATGTAATTTACTTATTTTTTATTATTTGTTTGATATTTGTAGCCATGCGACCTCTTTGGTAAAATGACAAGACGGTGTTGTTATGAAAAATTGATGATGCTTTATGAAGGAGAAGATTGGTAGAGCAATACATGTTGAGGACGATGGTGGTGTCATTAATGTCGGTTTTAACCACATATCCGTTTTTTACTTTTTTCTTTTCTTTTCAAACATCTTTCTCTTGCCGGCCCTATTTTCTTTTTCTTTGAGTTTCTTCTTCCTCTATTAGTTAGGGGTGATTTTAGGTCATATTTAGCCTAAAATCACCCCTCTTCACCTTTTTTCTTGTTGTTTTCAATCTAAATAAGTGATTTTTCACATAGATTAAGTTTTTTAGTTGTTTTTCTTTTTTATTTGTGTGATATCGTCGTCTGAGTGCGGCGTTTGTGTTGATCGTCGTCTTGGTACGACGTTGTTGAATTCTACGGTGTTCGTTTAGTTCATATTTGAAAGATCATCTTCAATCAATTGCAGATTCAATCAATGATTTGGGCATCAACGTTGCAGATCCGGAAGCATGGATATTTCGGTGACTTTAGTTTTATCATATTATTATTTGTAGGCATTTTGCCGTTGTATGCTATTAACACGGATGCTGTGAGTTTGTTCGCAGATTCATCCTTTTTGTTTTTAGCGATGTTGAATTTGTATTTGCTGATGTACTATATCAATTATTGGAATGAATGAATATCGTTATCTTTTTAGTCAAAAAAAAAAAAAAAAAAAATAATCTATATTTTTGTGTCAAAAAAAATTAATCTATATTTCAATATTTTTGTTTGATACTCTAGGGAATCCTTGATTTACCTATCTCAATCAAGTCTATGATTGATATTTTTACAATTAATTTGTGATAATTTTTAGGATATTTTTTATTCTCTTCTTTTGGTATAATTATTACTTGATTTGTACATGGTTTAAAAAAAAAAAACTTAATTACACTTTTATTCCATTATTTTTATTTTAGATTTCAAGTTAATCCCTTATTTTTTAAAAGTTTCAAGTGAGTCTCTTATTTTTTTTAAGTTTCAAGTTGACCCCTTAAGTTTGGTCCTAGTCATGTTACATGTCATTTTCTTTTAATTAAAAAAAAAAAAAATCAAAAGATAAGGGACCAACTTGAAACCTAAAATAAACATAAGGAACCAACTTGAAACCTAAAATTTGTCTAGAGGACTAACTAATGCAACGGAAAAAAAGATAAGGGACCAACATGAAACTTTTAAAACATAAAAGACTAATTTAAAACCTAAAATAAAGATAAGAGACAAAAAATGTAATTAAGAAAAAAGCAGTGGAAAGAAGATTAAATTTGCAAAGTATGAGCTCAATCAAACCGCCGTTCCTGTCAAAGCTGGAACTTCAGCTCAAAATGATAGTTCAAGTGATGAGAGTGAAGTGCATGATCCAAACTCAGATTCAAATGCCTAAGCTAGAGTTACTACAAACTGATACAGATTAAAGCTAAAATTTAGAATACGGAACATAAACCAAGAGAGGAGGGATCAAGTTATTTTATTATGAATATAACTTAAAAGTTAGTTGTGGGTATTACATGTTATATGTGGCCTGTAATAGTTGATGGGTAAATACCTCCAAATTATGAAGAGGTAGAGATGCAATATATCACACCTGGAATTAAACCTTAAGCCTTGACTGCTTGAGTTATGTAGCTATAGGTATGTTTGAATTTGAAAGGGTGTGCTTATAGTGATAGTTTATGTCTACGTGTCTGCAATTGCTGTTTATTGTGGTTGCGTAAGTTGTATTTAAAAGAGGAAGTTGGAACTAGTGTTCTATCAAAGAGGTGGACATATTTATGGAGAGAAGTCACGAAACTATTTTTTTTTTTTCACGACCGGTTGAATCTGATTTGAGGGTCAGTTCTGGTATCAAGTGATTTCAGTTCTATCTCGAAACTAAACTTTGATGATAGGGATTTTGTTCAACCACAATTTGTTAACACAGTTTATAGTTGGGTTACTTCTCTCTTTTTTTATAGCGGTTACATCTTTAAAAATTGTTCATTAGACCATGTGCAATGGATGTGTTGAATATTTTTTTTCAACTATTGAATATGTGCAATGAGGTGATGAATATGTTGTTGAAAATTATGTGGATAATCTGGGATTGAGAGTTTTCGACCGTTGAAACTTGAAACCACGGTTCCTACCCTTCACAACATCTTATTTGATATCATTATTCATTATTGGAGGATATCAACATGGAGGATATCTTAGGGATTTCATTAATGCTACAATTCATGCAATAATTTTGGTGCATAATTCTCAAGCAACATTACTCGAAAGATTTTTTAGTATTTTTAGCCCCTATATAAAGTCATTTTTAGTTTAACTAGGAGGTCCAAAACATGAGATTGGACATACAAACAATCTTAAAATTTTAGGAAGAGTTTCTTATGAAATTTAAGGAATGATAAATGGTTCTTTATGAAATATATTCAATTTGATTCGCAGATCCAAACTCAGATTTTGATGCCTAAGAGCATCTTTAGTAGAGTAAACTAAGTGAGTAAGTAAATTAAACTATTTTTTGTGAGTCCAAAGTGATTTGTAAGATTTAAAAAATTTATAGTTGATTTGAGTAGTTTTTACTTTAATGGTGATAGTTTATAAAAAACCAAATTTTCACCCCACACATCTATATATTTTTTTTAATTTTAATACATTGAATATAAATGAAAGTTACTTTTTTGCATGACGTTCATTCAATAAAATATTATTTTTAGTGAAGGTAGAATTGTTGGCCAACCGGATTTAATATGTGAATGACTTATTGTATTTATACGATAATTTCAAGATCAAAATAGAGGGATATTAATTTTTAGATGAAATAATTTTTTGTTTGATTTTACTCATTTTACGATCAAATCTCCAAATTACTATATATATAGCTTATTTTGCTAACACAAAAAATCAATAGGAAAGAAAAAAATATAAACAAGAGATTAAAAATTGATATTTTTTCTGGCACAAAAATATGACCAATAATTATTCTCATCATAAATTAAGAAATGTCGATAAATTAGAGATTAAGTTGATACTTTAGAGGCATGGGCCGATGGGCGCTTCTGCAGGCCATGAAGGAAGCCAATCTTAGAGGTTTGAATATGGTTCAATTTGAAAGCGACTCACAGGTGCTGACTGAAGCTATTCGAACTAGGCGTAGTGGTAACTCGGAATTTAGTTTAATTGTTGCTGACATTATCAAAATTATGTTATCATGCATAAACTTTGAAGTGAAGTTTGTTAGGAGACAAGCGAATATGGTTGCTCATACTCTTGCTCGGGCGGCCATTTCTTGGGCTAATTTCCATCGATTTGAGATTATTCTCTTATGTATTGAAATGTATTAAGTTTGTTTGTTTCATAAAAAAAAAGTTAAATACTTTATTTTCTATATATTTATAATAAGATTAAATATATTTTTTATTCCTATAATTTCACATAATTTTCGTTTTAGTCCTTTGTAAAATCTCCAACTATAACTCAATTGACATGATCATGAAGAGGAGAATGTTGTGCTGCAGACAATAAATAAATAATAGAGTTGGTCTGAGATGGAGGGTTCTGATTGGATCACGATAAAACACACAAAATTGACGCACACGACACCTACCTACTAGATTCAAAGTCACTATTCTTTGCGTATTCCTCTTCTTGGTCGAGGACTACTAGTTTAGTTTTGTCTCTCTCTCTCCTGGTCCAATCCAAATCATCAACTCAATTCAATTCCAATTTCCAACAAACTGAGAATGGCAACAGAAGCAGAAAATCAGAGAGAGTCCATGCTCGATCATGTTCCTCTCTTTGCCAAAGAACTTCTCGCCGGTGGCCTTGCTGGTGGTTTTGCTAAAACCGCCGTTGCCCCTCTTGAACGCGTCAAAATTCTTTTTCAGGTTCGTTCCTTCCTTCCTGGGTTTCCTTTCTTTTCATCCTTACTATTGCAAATATTCTTTCTTTCTTTCTTTCTTTATGTCTCATCTCTTTCTGTTTCATATCTTCAATCATACATACAGACAGACTCATAGGGAAAGAAATTTAACAGAATAGTTACAGTTACAGTTACAGTCATAAGGAAGGTACCCTATATATGTAAGGGTCTATACTATACTATACTAGACTAGACTAGCTACTGTGATCTTGCGTAGATACATACTTATATACTGTAATACTAATTGCACAAATGTAGGTAGGATGAAAGAAACAACATGACCAATCGTTAGTTAGTTGATTCGGTGGTGATTGGCGCTGAATATGGTAGGGAGGAGCATAGTTCAATCTCCCGCAGCTGCGATCGGGAGGGGGCTGGAACCACCTTATGCCAGAACTAATCCCCGAACCAGATTAAACTGGTGGTGAAAAACCAAAAAAATAAAAAATAAAAAAAAATGACCGGAAACAGTTATATGAAATTTCATGTCATTAGTTGACGGGGACACTTGTTAGCAAGACCCTTTTCTTAAACTAGATGAATCACAATTATTCTTTGTAAACCCAAAGAGCCGAGATTCATAGGAGAATGTATTTTATGAGCTTAATTTCGTGTGTGATCTATTTCTTTTAGATTCTTGATTCTTAGTACAAACTCTAACGGAACCGAGTCTTTTGCATTCCTAACTATTATAGAACAGAACAAATTTTTATCGAGGTAGCTGATTCACTTTAACTGCTGAAACTAACTTTAAACAACTTAACTAACTTGAATCAGTTAGTTACACTTACAGACATAAGGTCACCCTATGGCAGGGTCTACACTAGCTAGTAGCTCCAATGATCTTGAATATTGTTAAGCACTAACATGGACACAGACATCGAACACAACCCTGACACGTCAACATACTCGATACCAATAATAGTTTGAGAAAATTAATTGATTGTAAACATGTGTCAGTGTCTAACACTAGACATGTCTTCCATTAGAAGTGTCGGTGCTACATGTAATGTAATAATTTAGAGTAAACATTTCAATTTTATTCTTTCTCTTATAACTATCACTTTCAACTTCCAGCAGTTTTCATGTTTTTCCTCTTTTTTCTTATATTTTCGCTTTGTATATATACACTAGCACACTAGTAAAGTAAAGATATGTGGAATTTCGTCGTATTTCATTATTAGTGGACGGCTTTTCCTAAACTAAGTGAATAGATTGATAAATCACAATCATTCTTTGTAGACTCGAAGAGCTGAGTTTCATAGCACGGGACTGTCTGGATCAGTTAGCAGAATTGCCAAAACCGAAGGTCTTTTGGGTTTCTACAGGTAGATAGCAATCTTAGGTGTTTTAAATTCTATCAATTAATCAGAATAACAAATGTGAAATTACTTGCAGGGGAAATGGAGCAAGTGTAGCTAGGATTATTCCTTATGCAGGTCTTCATTATATGTCCTATGAGGAATACCGCAGATGGATTCTGCAAGCTTTTCCTAATGTTTGGAAAGGTCCTACCCTTGACCTTATGGCAGGGTCACTCTCGGGAGGGACAGCTGTACTTTTTACTTATCCCCTTGACTTAATTCGGACTAAGCTAGCTTATCAGGTAAACCATATTTCCTGTCAGATATCAAATCAATTGTCGTCCATGACTTCGATTGTATGTGATTATATGTGAAGTGTGAACTAAACTGCCTTTGAAATTGAAAATGCAGGTTGTTAGTCCAACCAAGTTGAATGTTTCAAGGATGGTAAATAATGAACAAGTTTATAGAGGGATCCGTGATTGTCTTTCAAAAACTTATAAAGAGGGTGGTATTAGAGGTCTCTATAGAGGAGTAGGTATGTGTTTAAATCTGCCTGTGTTGTCTGGAATTGGTAATTCGGTACTGTATTTCACAGTTGTGTTGATATTGTAGAACTCTTGTGTTAATCATGGCCACAGCTCCAACTCTATTTGGAATATTTCCATATGCGGGTTTGAAATTCTACTTCTATGAGGAAATGAAGCGTCATGTCCCTGACGATTACAAGAAAAGCATCATGGCAAAACTCACATGTGGATCCGTGGCCGGTTTATTGGGTCAGACCTTCACCTATCCTCTTGAAGTTGTTAGGAGGCAAATGCAGGTAATTTACTTTATTTGGTTGTCAGAAATAATTATAGATGGATTTTGAGTAACGTGATAAAAAGTCGACATTGCCTGACTAGGTTCAAAAACTCGTGGCATCAGAAGAAGCTGAATTAAAAGGGACTATGAGATCCATGGTTTTTATTGCTCAAAAGCAAGGCTGGAAGACCCTGTTTTCAGGGCTGAGTATCAATTACATTAAGGTTGGAAAAATCATAGCACATTGATGCAACTAATACGGTAGAGCCGTTATGTATAACTAAGCATTTTTATTTGTTGTAATTCAGGTCGTTCCATCTGCGGCCATTGGCTTCACAGTTTATGATACTATGAAATCTTGCCTTAGAGTACCATCAAGAGATGAAGAAAACTAACAAAATTATCAGCCAATCATCCTCCCAGTAGGAATAAGATATCCTAACTCCTCACAGGCTTCAAACTGCCTTCCTCTTCTCATTCTATTCACATTTTTGTTTACATTATTTTAGCTGCAGATTGCATTCTTTCATATTGTACAAAGAGGTAGAGGTTAATATGCACCATACCAAGAAACAATAGAATACATTGATTTAAATCTCATTGATTTTATTAAAGTAGGAAATAATCTTATGTTGTTTAGACAGGACAAACAATGTATGTACAATTAAAGGATAAATTGCACTAATTGAATGTGCATGTAGAGAGAATGATTTGGAAATGTTGACATATAGTC
Source organism: Trifolium pratense (assembly GCF_020283565.1). Taxonomy (NCBI): domain Eukaryota; kingdom Viridiplantae; phylum Streptophyta; class Magnoliopsida; order Fabales; family Fabaceae; genus Trifolium; species Trifolium pratense. The sequence continues at coordinate 2,871,622 of NC_060063.1, forward strand.
ACATCCCTTCACTGTATTCAGTTTATTCTATGCAGTCACCGGATTTCTATTTCCTTACAATTATTTGTTGATTATTTTAGTGCTCAATTTAACAAGCAATGATCAATAAGAGGAACTGTATTTCACAGTTGTGTTGATATTATAGAAACTGATTCAACATCACAACATGCTCATGTTTGTGTTGAGAAGTGGAAAAACAAATTATTTACCATACTATTGGCTGCATTATTTTTTTGTAGTCTAACTCTAACAAACATGTACTACAAATAAACAAAGCTACAGAGGTTAATTCATATATGGAATGGAACAATCTAACTTTGTTTGATCTTCCCAAACGTGGGTTTGAACCTTGCACACTTTGGCAGCAAACAAAAAAACAATCTAACAATGTATCTCATCAGAGTATCTACAATTGAGGACTTTTGACCAACACTACCAATAGTCTCCACAGGAGCATTTTCCATCTTTAAAATGATGAAATCTCTTGTTGTCCCTCACAATGAGCTCCCTTCCAACAATCTTTGACATAATTTTGATAGCATTGTGGCAGTCTCCACATATACGTAAATTTTTTATGATTCTAAGTGTAGTTCTCGGCGGAGTACTAATGAGACCATAAGCAATTGCCAAACGTTCACTGTGATACTGCAAGGCCTTCTCTTTTTCCTCCTCATCAATGTCATGGAGAACATATCTTGTATCAGGAACATAACCTGCTTCCCTCATCTGCCCAGTCAAACCTCTCAATTTCAAATAACCCTCTTCTTTATAGGGCATATTACACCGATAATAACCCACTCTATTCTTCTCCTCCAACATGTTAATTGCAGACTGCTCCTTTCTCTGAGGTGCAGGCACTTTATCTGCAACATCTTTTGAAGGATCGAGAACAGTTAACAACTCCTCAGCTCGATCTTCGAGTTCTAAGTTTCCATGAATTCTCGCAAAATTTCCAAGAGTCTGCCAAATCTCAACTCCAACTTCAATTGGCATATTCTCAATGAACTCCTCGGCTTCGTCCAACTGACCAGCACACCCCAGAACATTAACAACCGCCAAATAATGCTCCATACCAGGAACAATTCCATACTCCTTCATGGATTCAAAGTGCACAAGCCCTTCTTCCACACCTTCTACCAAGGCACACGCAGCCAAAACCAATGCAAAAGTTTCCCCATCAGGTACTATCCCTTGTTGCTTCATCTTCTTAAAAACCAACAAACCATCATTCCCTAAGCCATTCAAAGTGTATCCACTAATCATCAAATTCCAAGAACAAATATTTCTCTCAGTCATTTTATCAAACACTTTTCGGGCATCCTTCACGCTACCACATTTCAAGTACACTTCAATCAATTTGTTTCCCAACTCAACATCCCCTCCAAATTTTGATCTTCTCAAAAACTCATGAACCCTTTTCCCTAATTCAAGTGACTTTGAATCCTCACATAAATTCAAGAGTGAAATGAAAACACTATAATCAGCAAAAACACCATGACCCATGAGTTCCAATACTTGATTGAGATTACCCTCTTGAAGTAAATGTGACAAGTCTGCATTTTGATGTTGATTGAGGGTTTGGTGATGATTCAATTTTGGTTGGATGGAAGGGTTACCCATACGTAAAGGTGGGATTTTTCTGTGAATGGAACGACAGTTGTTGGTGCCGTTTTGGCGAGGGTGAACTGCATAGGTGCAGAAAGGAGGGGAAGATGAAGCTATTGATGTGTGAAGTTTGAGTTCCATGCCACACTGCAATAAGTTTTAAGATAAAGTTTTTCAATTTTCTGTCTATCTATCCATTACATAGTAAGCTATTGATGTGTGAACTGTGAAGTTTGACCTTTCGGTGACTCTGTTTTCTTAAAAGTATTTCTAATGAATTGTCAAGTTTGTGTTGTAAGGATACGATTTGTCGATTATTGTTATTTTTTTCAATATATTTTTTTATATATATTTGAAAAATTAAAGTTTTTTTTAAAAAAGAAAGAAAGAAAGTATGTTCTTTTTTTTACGATAGGAAAGTTTGTTGCTTCCTTGTTATATTTAGATTTAAACAAAATTTGTTACCTATAATAATGGTTCATTGAAAATTTAAATCAGATGAGTATTAGGTACAAAAAAAAAAATAGGAATTTATTGGTGAATCAAGATGAATTTAGAAAAACTATCACTTGAATTTAAAAAAAAAAAATTCAATTCTAAATATTTGGTCTACTCAGTAAAGATTTATCATTTATGTTAGTCTTTTTGAGATTTATGTATAAGGATTTAAATTAGTATTTTTTTTTATATAACCTAAGAGGGACAAATTTATTGAGAAAAAAGAATATGCGTAAAATAATTTCACACTGTTAACCAATACAAACCATATTTTTTGCCCGATCATCCACTAAACTCCACTTTCTTAGTATGGTTTTCGGTGTAAAATTAATTTACAGCATATTCTTTAAACAAATTTATATAACCAGGAAACTTGATATAACTTTGGTTAGGTAATACAAAAGCGATCATTGAATTTAACACACTGCGACGTCCCGGCCTTCTCCATCAGTCAGGTTAGTGTTCTCATTCTCAGAAAAACAAAGAGTATCAGAAATATACTTTATCAGAATTTAAACAATCTCTAAGATAACAGAGGAGAATAAATTGACAAATAAAACTGCTGAATGTTGAAATCCTGATTTAGTTCATTCTGTCCATATTGATGAATTGATTTAAATAAAAATCAGAGACACCGCTGAACCAAAATATCATATACACGATTTATTTTTTATGATTATAGCATTAGATAATGAGTTTGGTAAAATTATATAGCATTGATGGGGAGGTCGCTGTTTGTGTATTGTGTGCCGGAGTTAGAGAATTGGAAAATCACCTATTTTCTTCTTATGCCACGGCTTGGTTGGTTTGGTCTAAGGTCCATCGATGATGGTTTGGTTTGACATTCGTATTGTCAGCATCCATCTCCTCCCTATTAGAAAGCTTCTTCACTTGTTACCGGTAAAAGAAGAATGGTTTCAAGGGTGTCTTGTTGGTGTGGTATGTTGTGATTTGGGTTCTTCCGGGGTCGAGAAACCAAAGGATGTTTCTTGGAATTGGTTATTGGCTGAAAAGATTAAGTCACCATGCCTATTTTATGAATCACGTGTTAATCTTCTCGATTGTATAGCTAGGTAGTTTTGGGTGGTATAGCATTAGATAGTCTACTGAGTTGTCAATGACTTGGTTTGGTTTTTAGTTTAGCTTGAGTATTACATGTATTTATCTTACCGATGTTGGTCGAGTATTCCTTGTACTTATTCTCATATATATATATATATATATATATATATATATATATATATATATATATATATATATATATATAAGAATTTTAAATAAAAAAATCTTAACAAGTATTTGTGTAACTTTGTTAGGTCAGTCAAGTGTTATCGAAGATAAAGAAACGAAAGAGTATTCGAAGATGAAAAGACAAAAGAAAAGTGAAATAAATATACAAGATGGGGACACAGACAGACTCACTAGCCTACCGGACCATCTTCTTCTTCATATAATTGAATTTATGAACATAAAACATTCTGTTCAAACTTGTGTTTTGTCTAAACGATGGAAAGACCTTTGGAAAAGTATCACTAATCTCATGTTGCGACATGAAATGTATCTAAACCGTAGTGACATCTTCAACAAGTTTGTATTCCGGATTCTATATGGCCGTGACAACTCTCTTCCCCTTCATAGCCTAGAATATGATGTTGTAGATCCTTCTAAAACCGCAGTCTTAGACGTCATGAAATATGCTGCGTCACATAATGTGCAACAACTCATTGTCCATGTTAACTCATTGTTCAAAGAAGAGGATTTTGAATTTCCCCCTTCCATCTTTTATTGTCATTCTTTGACCTTTCTTAAGCTTGACTTTACGCATATGTTTCCATTTTTTTTGAATCGTAGTAAGAATATGTTTCCAAAATCTTTGAATTTGCCGGCATTGAAAACCTTGCATCTTATTTCTATTACTTTCACTACAAGTAACAATGGTTGTGCTGAGCCCTTTTCGACATGTAACATGTTGAATACTTTGCTCATTATGAGTTGTTATTTAGAGGATGATGCACAAACCTTATGCATATCCAATTCTAATATTACTAGTTTAACCGTAGGTGGTACAAAAAAGTATGAAGAAGCTCATAATTACAAAGTTGTGTTTTGTACACCAAAACTTACTTCTCTCACTATCACTGGCCGTCCTACTTACCTAGCCCCTTCTGCATGCAATTTACCTTTTATCGAAGAAGTAAATGTTGATTACACTTTTCTTTATATACCATATGAAGGTTTAGTCATGAGTAGTTGGTTGCAATTGCTTGCTAATGTCAAGATAATGACTCTCAGTTTCCATACCCTTGAGCAGATACTTAGTGTAAGTTACTTACTTTAGTATCTTTTCTCCTCTTTATATTATTTTTTATGTTCCTCATGATAGATATTAATAATCCTTATGACAGAATAGAATTTTCCCAATAAACAATATGATCTCTTAGAATATTCAATTGAATGTATCTTTTTTTTGCAGGTTCTGAAAAATAATGGTTTAGTGAAAAATCAACCTCCTTGCTTTGTTAGATTGAAGTCGTTGAAAGTGGAGTTAAGATGTGATTCAAAGATATCTAGTGAGGAAGTTAGAGGAATGGTAAATTATCTACTTCAAAATTCTCCACAAATCAAAGTTGATATCATTAAGCAGGTACGTACTGAGTTAATATTATTGATCTGCATTAGTAAAAATTAAGGTCAAAATTAGTAAGAGTTAATTGAAGACATTGAATTTAATCTTTTATCTGACAAATAAATAAAAACCATGCTTGTCGCATCAATTTTTAAATTCATGAGATTAGAAAATTCGTTGTTCATGCTCTTGTTTACGTAGTAGCACTCTATATTATTAATCATATGCATGCACATAACGTCACTCTGTATTACTTGTTTTATTAATTTTAGTATTTGTTTGAGATTTGTAGCCATGCGGGAGTGGTACTTTTAGAGAGTGTTGTTATGCAAAGTTTGAAGCAGCAGATTAATCAATTAATGGAGCAATACATATTGAGGTCTGAGGACGATGGTGGTGTCAGTAATGTTGGCTACAACAACCAGCTCTTTGTATAACAATATTTATTTGTTTTAAGTCATGGTATTTGTATAGTTAATTTGTGATAATTAGTTGCATAATGAGTACTTTGTGTAAGATTAATTAAATATGTTTTTAGTTGTTATAAATATCTCAATTTTGACTCTTAGTCTCCATAAAAAAACTCAATACAACTGGCAACTTAGTAGAAGGCCATAAAGTGAGATTAACTTACCTTTCAACCAAAAATATGGTTTCTTAATTCAAAAAGTCTCAATTGATGGAAAAGTTTATGAAAGTGAGTCACTTTGGATGAATGGCATAATTTGGTCACAATTAAATTCAAGATGTATAAATTAGGACAAGTTTATCTACCTAACTTATTGCTTCAACAAGTGCTTTTACACAAACAGATACACCCTTCAAGGGATTTCAATGTCTATGATAGTCATAATACATCTAGTATTAAATAAATTCTATGTGTAACTATAAAATTGAACAGGTATATTTTGTACATTCTTCACTGTCAAATGTCAATTATTTCTGATTTATAGGAACAGATGCACGAATTCTCTTTCCTTTATGTTCATGACATCTTTTTCTTCCTTTAACTGGTTCTCTTCTACACGTGGATCCATTTTCCATAATAACTCCACATATAATGGTTTTAGAGATACTTTCATCCACATGACTCTCAATAACAGTTTCTGATTCTGACTTGGATCTTCTTATTGCTTTTGCAGTGATCACATTTATTCTCATTCCTTTGTGTTCAAGACACCTAACTCTTTTTTCGACCGGCAACTTCGTACAAATAGAACCATCATCCAAAATAACTCCACAAACTTTACCATGATTCTCAAAGGCGCAATCAGTTGTATCCTGAACTATCTTAGGACGCAAACGGTTGAATTTAAACACGCGAGATAGGAAATTGTAGTTACCATTGTCTGATTCGTCTGATTTGTTATCTGTCATAGGCAACTTTCTTGATTTAATTGGTATCCCTACTTTCTTTTGAGTGAAGGGTATAAGTGATTTGGCCACATCTGATATTGTTCTTGTTCTTGCGCTTGAAGTAATTTTGTTGAGCATTTCAAGAATATCATCGGGCCGACGCTTACCATTATTAATTGTATTCCATGCATAATCAAATGTAGTTAGCAGTTGAGATTCTGTTTGCAAGGCATCTCCCTTGGTTTGCATCTGTTCAACAAACATTATTATTGCACAAATAAATCATTGAAAGTTAAATTTTTTGCACTTTGATGTATCTTTTTTCTTAGATGCAAATGTGCAATTTTTTTTTTTGGTTAAATTGTACTTTTGGCCCTCTAACTTTCACAAACTTGCAATTGTGACCTCTTAACTTTTAGCCCTCTAACTTTCACAAAACTGTCACGTTATCCCTCGGACAAAGTCAACGCACACGTGACAAGTGACTCATATACCACGCAACATGTCTTGCGCCACGTAAACAATGACTCACATGTCACGCCAACATATGTGGCAAAACATGCTGACGTGACATGTGAGTCATTGTCCACGTGACAAAACATATATGTTGACGTGGCATGTGAGTCAATTGCCACGTGCGCATTGACTTGGTCAAAATCATTGGGGTCATCCTTTTGCAAAAATGGCTTAAGTTATGGAGCCAAAATCAAAAGTTTGTGAAAACTAGGGGGCCAAAAGTGCAATTTAACCTTTTTTTTCTTCCAATGTTGTGTAAAATTTCACAAAATGCAACATCATAACAGATCATGTAAGATTCATAACAGGTCATTGTTTAACATATTCTATGTTCTATCAAACACTTAATCGATTAACATCATCATCCTAGTTGATTATGAACTAAAACACTTAATCAATTAACTCACAACCAAAGGTAATTCTTATTTCAGAATCACTCAATTAATTTTGTAATTTATCAATTGACTTCCAAACCATTAAGTTAGCTATTAATTCACTCAATGAATGCTCAATTGAAATTATCTTGATAGTAACAAATTGAAAAAAATAAATATTATAAATGCATAAAATGTACTTACAGGAGCCCATCTATACACAATTGGGAAGCCTTGAAAAAATATCTCGTGAAACAATGAGCGACCCATTTGATCATGATCAGACGATTCAAATGAATAACAACCTTTACCCAAATGAGCTCCATTTCTACCATAACATTGCAGTCTTGTTCTCACATTGTCAGCTTTTCCTAGATAAACCACAACTACGCGATGAGGGTCGCTGGTAAGCTTGAAAATTTCACGCCCCAAACCGCTAGTCGTTATAGCTACTCCAAGCTCATAAACTCCGGGACCAGAATTTTGTGGCAGGTTGTGAATCCTATATCTTGTAGATCCTTCCTTTCCATTGGAATAATCTTCCCAATCAGAAGGACCAACAAGAATCTGAAAGCAAATCTTAAAATGAGCAACCAATATACGGTATATATAAATTTCAGATTGTCTGCATTGAGCAATCTACACATTTACGCAATTAGTACACCGGTAACATTTGGGTCGAGATCAAACAGTCTAGATTTCACACTCCGTATACTTTAGATTTTTATTCCCTTCAAAGTTTGTATTGAAATCTGGAATATCCGATCTCAATCCAACAATCAATGATATGCTGATTAATTGCGTGAATGCATGAAATTGTCGACTAATATGCAGCCGTTTAATTTACAGCTTAACACACATAACAGGACGCTCCCTTTCATGTTTCAAGAACTATTCTAACAAACAATCAATATATAGCTTTTTTTCTTCTTCTAAATCTAAATATTGAAAACTTTACAACTAGAAAATTATTTAGCTCCAACAAGAATTAACAGTAACAATCATCACAAGAATTAATCAAACAGTGTAACTATAATACGATTTGCTATAGATTTGTAAAATTATGAAGCATTAAAACAAGCATACACATGACACATATATAATTAATAGAACACTAAATTAAAATTACCTTCCAATGAGAGAAACTGGAATCATGTTTAGTGTGGTCACATTGTTCTCTCTTCAACATTTGCGCCGTGTCTCAAGGAAATTGTGATAGATTAGATTTTATGATATGACCGTTGTTTTGTTTATGTTCCTCGTTAAATGTTTTTATACTATTGTCATTTACCAAAATGACCCTTTCATTTCATGACTTTTCCAACTTCAAAGAGAGAAGAACATTAGAAGCTTACCATCAAGACAAAGAAAATAGCTTGACCAAAAAAAAAAAAGCAAAGAAAATATGAGTACTTCTTTACTTATATATAAAACTAATATATTAGACAAAACTAATACATTAGACTCAAGTGGTTAATGAACTCCTTTTATTAATAGGTACCCTTTGGATCTTATTAGTAGGTGTTCTTTGAATTTTGTTAAGATTTATCTATTCATTTTTTTTATAATAATTAATCAGATTTATCTTCGGTGTGTAATATTTTTTCCACCATTAATATCCGATTCCAGCCCCTCCGAAAAAATAGTTTATAATCCTATATTTTTTTTTGTCAAATAAAAAATTCATTTTTTCTTTGTGAAGAATTTTCAATTCGATTTGGGAAATGCCAAATGGTACGAATCAAAATTTGAAGAAAAGCAAGAATTACACTGTTATTAAATGGTAATTACTTTTTTGCCTATCATTTGTCTTCTATTTTACCACCACTACTCACATGTATGGTTTACTTTTTCCCACTGTTGTCCATTTCGTTGGTTAGTGGTTCGTACCGCATAGCATTGCTCATTCGATTTAGTGGATTGTAAAATGTGAACGTCGACTACAAGCAGGGGTTGTCTTAGATTGAACGTCAACTTATCTTATTGCCGTTCAATCTCTAAGGCGGGTTTACCGACTTATAAATTAGTTTTCAATGTACTATTTTACACTAACGGTGTATAGCAATTAATCTTTTTAATTTAAATATTAAAATAAGCATGCATAATATAGAAATTTTTTTATACTTAAAATCGTACCCAAAAAACTCTTTTTTTACTTAAATTCCAATTTTCAATGGTAGTGGATTAGTTAGTATTTAAAGTTTGACCAAGAATAAATAAGATATGGTAAATCTTTATTTCAGTCAAACTACGAATATAAATTTTTCAAAATAATTCCTCTTTTTTTTGGTTGATAGATGAAATGGGAAAATCATTGAAAACTCACACACACATAGTGGAGTGATCAGAGTTCGAACCCCGGTCTTGACATCCGACACTAACAATTTTGACATTTCTGTGTTGAGCTAAGATTTGTGGACAAAAAATACCATTTGTTTATTAAAAAGAAATCATTTTTTGTTAGAATATTACTCCTTTGTTTTTTTAAATTTTTATCATTACACACATGTCAGTGCAAAACATTAGTGAATCCACCTTTTGTCAATTGCATCTCGACGATATCGCTACGCACACTCTCTCTATTGCTCTCTATCGCCACGACACCACCTTCCACCGTCGACGTCGTTTTCTCATATCTCTGATTTCTGTTCTCATGTATGTCTCACGAAACCCCTTTGTTCTCTCAGATTTTTATGTTAAAGTGTTATTATTGAATGTTGTTGTAGGTCACCTGTTGTTAAATTGTTAGAAAACTTGCTCAATTTTAGTTGTTTGTTGTTAAATTTGATAAAGAAGTGGGGTTTTTAAGTTAGTGGAACGGTGTCATTGAGTTTTATTTGCCTTCAATTTTGAGTTAGTAGAAAGCAATAGAAACAACAAAGTTGAAGTGGTGTAAAATTAGTTAGTGAAGTGTTTGATTTTATTTAAGTGTTTGTTTGTACTGGTTTTGGAATGCAATGTGTAGGAGCTGTTTTGGGTTTTGTTGTTTGCCTGCTATTAGGAGTGTGTTGGTTCAATTTGCAACTTTTTATGGCTTGGGGTTGCACATCTTGTTGTGATTGTTTGAATTTGTTGTGGTGTTAGGTGCTTTGCTATGTAATGCAGCTTTGTAATGGTGTCCCTTTACCTTAATTTTTTTGGTGTTATAGATGTGGCTAGGTGTATTTTGTAATGGTGATTACTCAGATCATTCATGATCTGATGTGGTGTCCTCCTAGTTGTTGTGTATTAGTGGAGGCTTAGACAAAGATAGATAGGTTTGAGGTGTGTTAGTGTTGGTGTTGTGTATTTGGTGTTTTTGCATTCATGACTTTTTATTTTCTTTAAAAGAAAAATTGCGGCCCTCCCCAATATTTTGAGCTAGCTCCGCCACTGATTGCTCTCTGCACAGTTCTCTTCTCTCAACAGGTAGTATATACAATGTCAACATCATTCAACATATACATTATCTGCCATGTTCCAACATATACATGATCCACTCTTCAAATTTTCTGTCACTATTTCAGAAATTAATTCCCAATTTCATCACCTTGGGTTGGGTCACTGCATAATAAAAAAGCATGATTCATAGAATCATCTACTACATTTACATTATTCATTATTATTATTATTATTATTATTATTTAATAAAAGCATGATATAGAATCATTATTAATATTTTATTAATTCAATTTTTAAAAAAAGAATATTTTTGGAGTTGAAACTAATTTTTTTAGAGTTTTATTGTAATTTCATTAGGATTAATCATTTCACATTATTAAATTGTATGTCACTCATATAAAATATGTCACATTACCAATGATGAATTGGTCCAAATGGTAAGAATTTTAATCTCCTTAAGTATATGGTCAGAGATTCAATTCCTGCGTTCGAAACTATTTATTATTAACATATTGTGTTGTACATAGTAGGAGTGAGTAATTTGGGGTTTACAAGAAGAATGTGCAGCAGCTGAAGCGAAAGCCACAGCAAACCAAACATGTCATTGATTAAACATGGCACACGCAGCTCCTTTTCATCATCTCTACCAAGTTTTCTTCTCTTCCAACAACGCTTCTTCTCTTGTATGTTTTTTCAAATAACTCATTCACTATTTCTTCTATCAACCATCTTCTTATCCATGTTATTAATTTCTTTATATATACTATTTTTTTGTGTTAAAATGTTTGACCTATTGTATTCATTCATTCACTCATTCATGTATAATGTATTTATAATCTATTAGATGTTGCTGATGAGAAAAGGGTTTATGCTTCCAACTCTATCATTCACCCTAGTGCTATTGTTCACCCCAATGCTGTTCTTGGTGAGGTACCTACTTCAACACCAAAGTTTGCTTCTTTTCTTCTTAATTGTTATTGGGCTGTTCAAAATTGTATTTGACTTTTTGTTTGATGTAGACATGTAGTATTGAATTGGGGCTCTGAATTTTTGGTTGGTTGTTCCATTGAGCATTATTTATGTGGTATTGGAACCAATGTTTGTCAATCACAGATTGTAAAAAATAGTTTTTTTGTTTCAATTTCGATTCGCTGCAGTGTTATAGTTTCGCTATAATCACTATTTGAAAAGAATTTGTACTAAGCAGCGTCTTGTGGAACAATAGCTATTTTTTCCAATTCTGACATGCTATATAGCTGCTATTTGACATCATCGATTGGAGCCGATTTTATGCTCAAGTTTAAAGGGCAATCAATTAACAATTTATAGGAAGGTAATTTTAGAGACTCCCTTAACAAGTTTAAGAGAAAGGGGGGCTAGGGATATATGAACCATCATGGTATAACAAGGTGTTTGTTTTCCACACTTATATACCTATTATTATACTGTACAATGCTAAGATGCGGTCTTCTTTTGAATATCAATGCAAATTGTCGTCTAGAACTAATAATGTTGAACGTTTATGTATACCACTGCTTATGTTTTTGTGGTGATGGGTATTTTGCATGTATGCATAGGGAGTTTCCGTCGGACCTTTTTGTTCTATTAGTTCCTCCGCAAAGCTGGGGAGTGGTTGTCAACTATATCCAGGAAGCCATATTTTTGGAAACACTGAGTTAGGCGACAATTGCATGTTGATGACGTGAGTTCATACTTAAGATCACTGTTTTCTTCTAAGATTTTGCCCCACTGAATAGTCTTTGATTTGGAGTTTGGATCATTACATGCTCATGTTCATTTGGGGATCTTAATCTTGCAGTGGTGCTGTTGTTGGTGATGATTATCCTGGATATACTGTCATCGGAAGCAATAACACAATAGGATATCATGCTGTGATTGGTGTCAAATGTCAAGACTTGAAATACAAGGTATGCTTTACTTTAACTGGTTGGGTTTTCTTTATTGAATGTCTGGGTCATTGCATTGATATCGCTAAGTAATCATGTTTTCAAGACGTGCCATTTTTTCATAGACTCCAATCAATATAATAGGAATTAGGTTGTCACCGGTTTTTGTAGGTCTATAAAAAAATGTTTGGCTTTTAATATTTCCTCTGGGAAGTCTTTGCAAAATCTTGACAAGGCCTTCATATTATTCAATCAGCTTGACTATTATAATATAAATGTGTATCATAGAAATATTAGTGGCTAAATAAGATCTTCCCATTTGTTTTACTCCAAACAAGACCTTTGGTAATTGCTAAATATGCTACTGCTTGTAAGCACTTCAACCTGTGTTCTTGAATTGTTTTAAAATGCATTTTTGTACTGCCTATTGACTTGTATCTTTTCCCCCCTTTATTCTTCTCTCCCTTGTAAGTTCTAAAGAAATCTGAGTATCCTCCCATGGCTGAATCATGAAATTCCTTCAAAACCCAAGAAATTCGAGATGAATTCCTTGGTATCACTATTCTGTCCTCATAGTATAACCTTCCTTTCCTCAGTTGGTAGCCTTTATGACTCTGAGAATCACCCATCAGCTCTTGAATGATCAGTTTCAGCTTGCACCTCATCTTCTAACCCTTCCCAAGCTTCACATTGGACAGTTGTAAGTGTTGCATACAGCATCTGTCTGGAGAGTGCGTCTGCTGCACTATTCTCCTTACCGGGCTTATATTTGATGTCAAAATCATAGCCCAACAGCTTGGAAGTCCACTTCTGTTGCTCGTCACCCATCACTCGCTGTTTAGTCAAAAACCTCAAGCTTTTTTTATCTGTATGTACTTGGAAATGTCTTCCTAATATATAGGGTCTCCATTTCTGAATTGCTAAAACAATAGCCATGAGTTTCCTTTCATAAACTGACTTCTTTTGGGCTCTATCAGATAAGGTTTGGCTCATGTAAGCCACAGGTCTGCCCTCTTGCATTAAAACTGCTCGAATCCCCGTACATGAAGCATCTACTTCCACAATAAATTCCTTCTCAAAATTAGGGACTGCAAGTACTGACACTGTTGTCATAGCTAACTTCAGCTGTTCAAAAGCAAATTGGGACTCATCATTCCAGCAAACATTGTCCTTTTTCAATAATTGAGTTGAAGGCCAAGCTATCCTTCCATAATTTTTAACAAATTTTCTGTAATACCCTGTCAAACCCAAAAATACTCTTTGCCCCTTGATATCTTTGGGTTTAGGCCACTTCAACATGTCTTCTATTTTCTTGGGATCAACAGATACCCTTTGCCAGAGATCAAATGTCCCAGATACTTTATCTGCTTCTGACCAAATGAACACTTCTTTTGATTGGCAAACAGCTGATTGTCTTTGAGAGTTTGCAAAATTTCAGAAAAATGTTGTTTGTGAATCTCCATATTATCACTGTAAATCAAGATATCATCAAAGAAAACAAGGGCAAATCTCCTTAAATAAGGTCTTAGAACTTGATTCATTAGAGCTTTAAAGGTTGACGGAGCATTTGTCAACCCAAAAGGCATCACTAAATATTCAGTGTCCTTCGTGAGTCCTAAATGCAGTCTTAGCTATATCATCCTCCTTCATTCGAATTTGGGGATACCCAAACTTGAGATCCAGTTTTGAAAAATTCAATGCCCCTCCTAATTCATCCAATAATTCCTCAATGACAGGAATAGGAAACTTGTTAGGGAGAGTTATCTTATTTAATGCCCTGTAATCAGTACAAAATTTCCACCTTCCATCCTTCTTTGTTACTAAAATAACAGGGCTAGAAAAAGGACTTGTACTATGCCTTACAATACCACTTTGTAACATTTCTTTTACAATCTTTTCAATTTAATTTTTTTGATAATGAGGATACCTGTAACTAAGGTCTTATGTTAGGAATGGTTGCTCCCTGTTGGAGGACTATGGCATGGTCTTGCTCTCTCTTTGGTGGTAATGATGTAGGTGTTTGAAACACCTCTCCAAATTGGTCAATTATAGTCTTCCATTTTGCTCCTATCTCTGTCTTGTCTGTTTCCTCATTTATGGATGGCTGGTATTGTATTACATACCCTTTAACGTCACCTTGCAATGTTTTCATCATGACTTTCCGAGATGTTACCTTCCTGCTCCCACTTCAGTATCAATTTCTTAAAATTGGCTTCAATGTTGCCCAAGCTAGCTAACCAATCCATTCCCAGCACCATCTCTATTCCTCCTAATTCCATCAAGATTTTTTTTTTTGATGGAATGCCACACTTTGAATCTTGAAATTCAACTCCTTACAAACTCTTCTATTTCTCACCTTCTCTCCAGTCCCTACTTCAACCACATATATAGGAGTATCTTCTAGCTCAATTCCCATTTCTTGCACCGATTTGGCAGAAATGCTCCCGAGTCAATCAAAGTCAAACACCTTCCTTCCATCTTTCTCAGCCCACACCTTGAAGGATTTGTTAGTGGTTAAACCTTCCCTACACTGCAATGACAACTGCAGTGTCCTCATTTTACCCCTTACTTCCCCCTCTTTCTCTTCTTTCACCTCCCACTCTCTCTTCTTCACTACTACTGCCCTCACAAAGCCTCAGACTCATGCTTGAACGTACACATATGGTCATTTCCCCATTTCTCTCCACATTCACAACACAACCCCTTTTTACTCCTTTCCTCCAATTCTGATGGACTTGATCTCTTTCCCCTACCTACCCCCTTCATTTTTCGTTTCATTTCATTTTTGTCATTATTTTTCTCACCTCCGCCAAAATTGGGTTTGGTACCTTCTTTCTTCTCCCTATAAAACTCTCGAGGGCTTCTAATCCAGGCTAACACTCCCTTATCCTTCCACTCCCCTTTGTCTCTGTTTGTAATTCCCTTCTTCCCCATCTCTTCGTTCTTCTCGTCCAACAACAAAGTTCTATCCATGAGATCTGCTAAATCATGGTAACCATAGAGTTTCACCTCAACTTGAATTTCTTCTTCGAGTCCATTGAGAAAAATACTGTCTAAAATGACCCTCTCTTCTCTTCTTAATGGTGCTACCACCAACATCTCAAATTTCTCACGATATTCCATTCCCTTTCCCCTTTTCTTCAAGCTAAACAACGGGCCTAACGGATTATGAAGGATCCCAGGTTGAAATATGCGTATCACTGCTGCTTTAAACTCTTCCAAAGTTCTCAATGGTGTTTGATCTTCCCACCATTGAAACTAGTTAAGAGCTCTGTCTTCCATTGCGATCATCACCACATCCAGTTTGTTACACTCCAGTATCTCATTCAGACGAAAATACTGTTCCACCTTCAGAAGCCATCCATGCACGTCGTCGCCTCGAAACACTGGTACCTCTATCTTCCTTCCTCCCCTTCGAAACCTCAGAACGTACTCGTTCGTGTTCTGGCGAGGTCACGATTGTGATTCCGTTGACAGAGTTCCTTATCTTCCATCTTCCTCTTCATTGCCTCCTCTTCGCCCTAGCCCTCTTCCTCTCCTCTGACGAGGTTGTTCCCTTCGTTCCAGCATCATCTGATGGATTTGTCCCATCATCATCTCCAAGTTTCCTAACCGGTGATTCATGGCATCAATCCTGTTCTCCATCACGTTTCTGGTTACAACCATTCACAGTGCAACGAAAAAAAACCAAGGCTCTATATACCAATTGATAGAGAATCAATTGATAATAGCAGAAAAAGAAACTGAGAATAGCTTGAAAATAGTATAATGGTACTGTTTTATTAGTAATATGGTGGAAAAGCCATAGAATCAGTGAGATTCTATTGGAACAATACACTGCTAGCAATAGTATAAATTGCAGAAAAGAGTAAAATACTGAGCTAGACACTTAGAGAAGTCTAGGATCTCCCAGAAAGATAACCAAACTCAAGTCTGACTGATTCCCCTTTATTCCTTCAGATCTACTTTCTCTCAACTCAACCAAATCACACCCTGCCACCTCATCAGTTAGTTATGAGTCCCCACATCAGTTCTCTGCTTCTCTCTCTTATTCCTCCTACGGTAGACCCTTCCATATCTAACTGCGATACATCTCTTCGCTAGTTCCTACGGCATCCATATTAACCTATATACGAATCACCTTAAAATTTCAATTTATGTATGGTTGTTAAACTCTCAAGTTAACTCATTAAAACTATAAATGAGTACTCTAGGTACTAAAATCGTTTTAACTTTGATAAGCTTAAACCTAGCTCTATCGAGCTGAATTTCCAACAGGTGGAAGCTAGTCCCATCATCCTTTCTTTAGTAACTTTGGCCATTGTGATTTTGTGTTTCGTCCGTTGATTTTTAACTTGTTTTATGCTCTTCTTTTCTGCTTTGTAAAACTGTCTCGTGATTAGTTATTTTGTCCATGACTTTTGAATTGGTCTGGTCTGGGCTTGGCTGGTCCTATCTTTTTTTTTTTTGATACATTGGCTGATCCTATCTGATCATGTATTCTTGTATGATTTGCTTTATTTCTAAGTTAGAATGTTAAGTATTTTTCTACCAAAAAAAATAGAATGTTAAGTATTTACTAAGCACATAGTATTATTGTCTGGTCTGTGAACCCATCTTTGTTTGATTTTTTTTTTTTTATCACCAAGTTATAACGTTAAATATTTACTAAGCACACTATCAAATTGTTTTTATATACTATAATAGATTCTCTAAACGTTATTTTTGTGTTAAGTAAATTATTACTACTTTATGAGTCGAATTTATGGAGGTTTCACGAGTTTACATAGACTGTTTAGTTCAATAACCTTGAATCTACGCACTCAAGTTGTCGTAGCAAACTCATGTGATTACGTGTTGCTTATTTTGGAAAAACTATATGCTCTTAATTGTTCTTGCCATGTAGCCAGAAGATGAGTGTTTCCTGGAAGTTGGACATAATAATGATATTAGGGAACATACTTCAATCCACCGATCTTCAAAATCAACTGATAGAACGGTAAGATGCGATCAATAATTTTTTTGCTGATAATGAAAAACAGAATTTCAAGATGCATAATTAGCTTATACACATTTTCATTATTTCCCGTCATTATTTGAACAGGTAATTGGTGATGGAAATTTAATCATGGGAGCTTGTCATATTGCCCATGATTGCAAGATTGGTAACAACAATATTTTTGCTAATAACACTCTTCTAGCTGGGCATGTTGAGGTGGAAGTAAGTTCTATGAAAACTGAAGTATCTTATAGGATAAATAAAATTTCTTTCGTTATTTACATTTTAAGTACAACATTGTAAAGTTTATTGAAACTCTTCATATGTAGGACTACGTTCACACTGCTGGTGCGACTGTTATTCACCAGTTCTGTCACCTTGGCTCGTTCTCTTTTCTTGGCGGTGGTTCCGTGGTAGGTTTTTCATCCTATCTCAGATATAAATGGGATTCTAAGAAATGGTTTTTTATTGGCTTTGGTATTCAATAATCAATGTAACATTATTGTTCATGGAAATGATTTCAACATGACTTCATCTAAAATGGAGTCTACTAGCATATAGGAATGCCCATTTTTTGTATGTATTAAATACAACTACACTGCGGACTGCACAGCCCTTATTAAAGAATTTCTTAAAGCATATACTTTTACCAAGCCAAATGATTTACAATGACTCAGGTGTCCAACTGCAATGTCATGTTACATAAATGAAGGTTTCACAAGATGTTCCAAAGTACATGATGGTAGCCGGAGATAGAGCCGAGCTTCGTGGCCTAAATTTAGTGGGACTTACTCGTCGTGGATTCAGCATTGAAGAGGTTTAAGCTCACAAAATATTACTGATTTATTTGTCTTCAGTTATATGTCATTGTAACTAAATAATTCTATTTGGTAACTATCCAGATCAGGAGCCTTAAAACAGCTTATCGAAAGATATTCATACGTGCTGATACAACTGCAGGGTCTTTTGATGAAAGGCTTGCAAAAGTGGTACATTTTTTATTTTAATTTGTCTAATCTAAAGGTTTGAGAAAGCTAGTGATGTAGCTTTGAATTTTCTCTACGGGGGCTAAATCTTGAGATAAACATGTTTTGCAGGAGCAGCATGAAGGAATTATTCAAGTTCCTGCTGTGCATGCTATGTTACAGTCTATTCGTGATTCTTTTGCAGAAGATCGTCGTGGAATATGCAAGTATAAATATTGGAATGACTCTTAAATCATGCTGCTGATACATATTTTATTTTGCAGATATGTCATGCATTGGGAGTGAATTAATTTTTGTATATGTATTATTCAATGGTACTGCTGATTTGTACACTGATAGATAGAATGATTCTTTCTCTTCATTGACGGCTGTGTTTGGATTTACCAGCCTCTAACACTTTTTTTTTTCTTTTCTGTCGAAGCTATATATGTATTAAACAAAAGTTATTTAAGCACAATTGGTAAAAAAAAAAATAGTTCTTTAAGCACAAGGTGTGCCAAGACAACTGAAATATACAAGGATTTGAAAAGTGTCAATATAAAGAAGAAAAAAAAAAACAACAAATCACCGTTATTGAGACCAATCAAAATTAATGGTTTATGCGTTTTTATTGAATACCGTTCAAAGTAATTTACAAATTTTTAGATCTAAATGTCCTTTTACAAATTTTTGGTTGGTGTTTACTTTAAGTAATTTACTTACCACAACAACAAGACAATAATTATAATAATAATTTCTAAACAAAAAGATGAAACATAAACATCAGCATCAGCAGTAATCATATCAACTTCTTTGATTCAACAGTCGCCAAAGAGAGGAAAATATAAAAGAAACATAAACATCAACAATAATCACATCAACTTCTTCAACTTCTTTGAATAAGTATCGATGCCTAACAACCGTCCTGAATATTAGAGATACAATGTATTGTACAATATAACTCAGTTAGTAACTCTAGCATAGTTGAATAGTGGAATACAGCTGTCAATTGTATAGTTGTAGTGGAATACAGCTGTCAACATTAGAAGTGCCACCTAAGCTGCAAGTCTAAAAGACTATAAATATGTACAGTATATTGAATCAATTCAAGAAATGAAAACTTAGATTTCAGTTACAAAATCAGTTACATTATCTCTTTCTAGAATCTTCAGATTCTTCTCTCTCACCGCAACAATGGCGGTTTTCTAATTTGGTATCTAAGAGCTCCTTTTTTCTTCAATCTTGATCCATGGCTTCTTCCGCTTCGCCTTCCCAATCTCAATCCGAGGCTCACCGCGTCACCGCCGTAGCCTCCAAGACGTTCAAGCATGTTGTCTCCGTCAAACTTGACGATTCCACCTACCTTCAATGGAAGCAGCAAGTTGAAGGTGTGTTGCGAGGTACAAAAATGGTGAAATATGTCGTTTCACCACAGATTCCTCCTGTTTACCTTACCGATGCTGATCGCACTTCTGGATCTGAGAATCCTGCATATACAGAGTGGGAAGAACAAGATTCTCTGCTATGTACGTGGATTTTGTCCACGATCTCCTCATCGCTCCTCTCGCGATTTGTTCGTCTTCGCCATTCTTGGCAAGTTTGGGAAGAAATCCACAGCTATTGCTTCACTCAGATGCGTACGCGTTCTCGTCAACTTCGATCGGAACTTCGCTCCATTACCAAAGGTTCGCGTTCAATCGCTGATTTCATTGCTCGTATTCGCACCATTTCTGAATCTCTTATGTCTATTGGTGATCCTATTGCACATTGTGACCTAATTGAGGTAGTTCTTTAGTTACTTTACCTGAAGATAGACAACCAATTGGTTGCAAGTGGGTCTTTAGACTCAAGCAAAATCCTGATGGTACCATTAATAAGTATAAAGCACGACTGGTTGCCAAGGGATTTCACCAGAAACATGACTTTGACTACACTGAAACCTTCTCTCCAGTTGTCAAACCTGTCACTGTTAGGACAGTTCTGACCCTGGCTGTAACCAATAAATGGTGTATTCAACAGCTTGATGTCAATAATGCTTTCTTAAATGGGCTTTTAGATGAAGAAGTGTATATGGTACAACCTCCTGG
Organism: Trifolium pratense; assembly: GCF_020283565.1. NCBI lineage: Eukaryota > Viridiplantae > Streptophyta > Magnoliopsida > Fabales > Fabaceae > Trifolium > Trifolium pratense. Next base: position 2,891,936 of record NC_060063.1, read on the forward strand.
GTTTGAAGCTACTGACAAGACTCTTGTTTGCAAATTGCAAAAGGCATTGTATGGCTTAAAACAGGCCCCCAGAGCATGGTTTGAGAGATTAAGGTCTGCATTGACAAAATTGGGATTTGTTCCCAGCAAGTGTGATCCATCTCTTTTCACACTTCATGCCAATCATCATACAATTTTCCTTCTGGTTTATGTTGATGATATAATCATCACTGGTAGCTCAAATGCTCTCATTCAGCAGTTAATTCACAAGTTGAACTCAGAATTCTCACTAAAGAACTTGGGTAAACTAGATTATTTTCTTGGCATAGAGGTTCATCATGATAAATCTGGATCTCTTCTTCTATCTCAAACTAAGTACATCAGAGATTTACTTGCAAAGGCCAACATGGACAATGCAAATGGCATGGCCTCTCCTATGGCATCTAGTACTAAACTCTCCAAATTTGGCTCAAAACATGTATCTGATCCTACCTTCTTCAGGTCTATAGTGGGTGGCCTACAATATGCTACCATCACAAGACCAGAAATCTCTTACTCGGTCAACAAAGTATGTCAGTTTCTATCCTCTCCTCTTGAAGAACATTGGAAAGCAGTTAAACGAATACTTAGATACCTAAAAGGCACTATACATCATGGTTTAGTCATCAAACCTGCTCCTATAAATACCTCTCTGGCCTTAGTTGGTTTCTGTGATGCTGATTGGGCATCAGATCCGGATGACAGAAGAAGTACTTCAGGTGCTTGTATTTACTTAGGCCCAAATTTGGTCTCTTGGTGGGCAAAGAAGCAAACACTGGTTGCCAGATCCAGTGCTGAGGCAGAGTATAGAAGTTTAGCCCAAGTCTCTGCTGAAATTCTTTGGATGCAGTCTCTACTAAAAGAACTTAAAGTCTCAATCAAAGTGCCTCAAGTTTTCTGTGATAATCTGAGTGCTGTATCCCTAGCTCACAACCCTGTTCTGCACTCAAGGACCAAACACATGGAGCTGGATATTTTCTTTGTAAGAGAAAAGGTCATCAACAAAAGCTTGGTTGTCACTCATGTTCCTGCACAAGACCAGTGGGCTGACATTCTGACAAAACCACTATCTACAACAAGGTTTCTACAACTCAGAGACAAACTAAGAGTGTTTGACACACCCTCGGTTTGAAGGGGGAATATTAGAGATACAATGTATTGTACAATATAACTCAGTTAGTAACTCTAGCATAGTTGAATAGTGGAATACAGCTGTCAATTGTATAGTTGTAGTGGAATACAGCTGTCAACATTAGAAGTGCCACCTAAGCTGCAAGTCTAACAGACTATAAATATGTACAGTATATTGAATCAATTCAAGAAATGAAAACTTAGATTTCAGTTACAAAATCAGTTACATTCTCTCTTTCTAGAATCTTCAGATTCTTCTCTCTCACCGCAACAATGGCGGTTTTCTAATACTGAAACCTAAAACGAGAGAAAAAAGCTTATTCAAACATCTTTTCAAAGTAAACAAAAACAAAAGAGGAAACTATCATAAATTCACTCAACGTTTTTTTTAAATTCATTGATAAATGCAATTATCAATTGCAATATTCAGTGACTAGTAGTAGTGAGGAAAAAAATCTTAAATGAAAAATAACAAACATTTTAGTTCGTTTAGGAAGAAAATTAGGGCACAATAATCTCAATATAAAAAAACATACTCAATGGTATCATTAATACAACTGTCGAAAGCCTGTAGTTCTTTTTGCTCAAGAGTTTTTGAAGATTCAAGTTGTTTTCTCATATCCTTATATTTTCTTTCACAGTCACCACACCACCCATCGTTGTAGTTGCAACGAGCTAAGTGCTCCCTCGGAGGGGCGGATCCACCACCCGGCATGCCCTGGCACGTGCCCGGGCTCGGCACCCAATTTTTTTTTTTAGGGTTGTTACTTTAATCTGAAAATTCGAATGTTTGAGTAAGAATTAATAAAATTTAAGTGTATATTCATAATCCTCATGAAATTCTGAGCAAAATGGTATATTTACTTGTCCAATTTGGTGCTAGAATTGAAAAATTCGATTTATGATTTTGGTTGTTTTGGAGGTTGAAGATGATGAACAGTAGATTAAAGGGTTGTTTTAATATATATTTATATATATTAATGAAGCCTTATTTAGACACAAGCGTGCGTACTAGCTCAGTGGCTGAGAGATGCATTGGTCACACAGGGGGCCTGTGTTCAACTCCCAACTTCCTATCATTTTTCAAAACTTTATGTTTATTTTGGTTTTGTTTTCTTTATTTTTTACATATATATTATCAAAATTACCCTTTATTTCATTTAAGTTAATTTTATGTTATTTTCTTTATTAAACATATCTAAAAATCACAAAAAATCTTTATAAAAAATACTAAAAATATCAATTTTGTTTCCCTTTTTATATATGGTAAAAATAGTAAACAAATGTATTATTATTGTTTTTATTTGATTTTAATTTTTTACCTCATGCTTAAGTATAACCCAAAATACCAAAAAAATATTATTCTTTTGTGTTAATCTCAAATATGTAAAATATGTTGTAATTATACTTTCTTTTATATGTAGGATTGTGGGGAATTTATGACTTTTACTTATATAATTATTATGAATCAAATATTTAGATGAAATTCTTAAAATTAATTACTTTTATTATAATTTAAGTATATAAATAATATATATTATTAGTTTAAAACCATCTGATCGATCCGAAAACCTTAAACCAATAAATATTTGTGCATTTGTGGTTAAAATTGTGCCCGGGCTTAACACCATTTCTGGCTCCGCCACTGCTCCCTCCTATCGTTAAAATCGTCTTACAAAAATAATAAAGCTAGCAAGAGAAAGAACTGATAACACTAACATATCTAACAAACATAAGAAATATTTAACAACAAACACCACAATACAAAGCTAAAAAAACAGAAATAGTAACATTTCATTGTGTGTGTGTACACATTTCAGAAAAACTTTAATTAATAGTATATCGTAACATTTCAATAGTATAGCATTGTGTTTGTGTACACACATTGTACTAAAATGTGAATTGTTCATTGTTGCTTGATTCATACATTTGGAGGCACAAGACGAATTCATTAAAGAGGTCCATTGATGGTAAACAAATTTAGTAGAATATCCCAAAGACTAAATTACATGAAATATATCTATAATAAATGTTTTTTCAATATTTTTTTGAAGAGGTATGTTTTTTCAATATATATTACAAAAATCAAACTTTCTTATTAAAAATATGATTTTTTTTTTATGTATCCTAAATTTATTTCTAAACTTTCTCTAGAAAAATATTATTTTTATTTCTAAATTTATTTTAATATCTTTTAAATAAATTGGACTATTCATGAGCACAAAAGCCTTAGAATTTGGTTTAAGCCACCACTAAGTAGGGCTGAAATTGAGTCAAGTCGAACATATCTGAGCTCAACTCAACTAGATAAGAATTGGTTCGACTCAAAACTCGATTTGAGTTCGACAAGAACTCTTTTTTCAATTCGAGTTCGGCTCGTTTAAAGTTCACGAACAGTTCGATTCGACTTGTTAGATTCAGTTCGTTTTCAACTTGAAACTTAAGAGTTCGACACAATTTTTTTTCTAGTTAGAACTCGACTCTATTCGAATTCACAAACAACTTGATTTTGCTCGTTAACTAAAAAGTAAAAAGAAATTTTAGATCCATAGATAAATTAGAACTTACATCAATTTTTAATGAGAAACTGAAGAAACATATTGCACATAATATAGTACAATCTGAAATTCATCAGATTTCATAAGTCAATTTCAATGAGAGCAAGCATATCTGCAACTAAAGCTGAGCTGAATGCAAGAATGAAAATGTTATTTTATACAACATAGCCATCAAGGATGATGGATGAAACCTCGTCCGAAGCTGTTTCTAGCATTTGCAAATGAACAACAAAATCACATTAACTATGTATATGCTCTGATGGTAACAGGTATACCAACAACAACCAAAAAGCATCTGATGGCACATATTGTTGACATATGATATAAGTCGCAGAGCAACCATCCTGAAACCTAAAATGGGAAAAAGGTTATTCAAACATGTCGCTTTTCAATAGAACATGATGATGCATATAATACTTTCAAATGTAACAAAAACCAAGAAGGAAACTGTCATAAATATACTCAGCAATTTTAAAAATTAATTGACAATACTGAGGCAATTATCAATTGGAACATGTAGTGACTAGTAGTGGTGACGGAAAAAATCTTAAGTGAAAAACAAAGAACATTTTAGTGTGTTTGGGAAGAAATCAGGGCACAATCATCTCCCTATGTACTTGAACTGATGTTCAATAAGCTATGGACAATGAACAAACTCACTCATATTGGAATCCAATTGAAATTTGAAAATACAATGAGATTATGTTTCATCATACCTAGCGGTTAGCGCAACTTTTTCACGCGTTTAGAGGGTCGCGCTGGCTCCTTTTTTGATTCCTCTGGAGGTTTTAAGTCAATAAATGGCTGAAACAATTGAAACATAAGTATAATCAACTACAGTGAAGCACTATAATCAATTATTATTGCTACATATTTATATGTTAGTGCTTTAAAGACAAGTCTGAAAATGAGAACGACAAAATACAAAACCATACTATCTCTATGAAGTAATACCCACGAGAAATTCATACACACACATAGTACTGATTAGCTGATAGCAGCACACTCATCTGTGCAAATTTCTTTTAAAAGGCAAGACAAGGGAAAGACCGAACTTGTTAAGTTGTTATATTTGTTAGAATAATACTAAACATACACCATCTCAAGTGAGCTCCATTTTCACCATATGTCATTCCACCACACTTGATAACATTAACATATGGAAAGGTGATGTGTATCAAGCATTACCCTCTTTCTCATACCACTAAAATGGTAACAACTTACAGCCGCAGTTGTCAATCCCGAATAGTGGAGCGAATACTATTTGATATTTTTAAGAATTATTATACAAATTAATGCTGAAAAATCAATAAATTACTCCAAATTCATATGAAGAATTCATAATTAGAAGTAAAGGCCAGAAACATATGTAGAGCACAGTGAAAGGCATATGAATCAATATATTTTTTTTTGAAGAAGCTAAATTAGCCCACCCAAATTAGCGCCAGAGAGAATCGAACCTCAGACCTCAAGAGGAGCACACTCCCAGGTCCCAAGCCAATACCAATGCACCAACCCAAGTAGGTTTATGAATCAATATATTATAAAAGAAAAACAGAGGCAGAGCATATACCCACAACACAACAAACATAGAAACAGGCATATGGGTTATATTTCATTGGAAGGTCATGTGATTCTAGCATTACCATCTTCCTAATACCAACCACTAACAACTTCTTACCGATACCGGGCATTTGAATTGACTTATTTGAGCATATATATCTACTAACATAAACACCCGCCGTGAGAGAGAGAGAGACTATTTGAAAGAGCTTATGAAAACAACTAAATGATATGTAATGTATGTATGTATGTCCATAAGCGGTTTTCATCTTACTTACTTACTTACTTTTATAAGCTCTCTATCTATCTATCTAGGATACATACATACATACATAATTTTTATTATCATAGATAGATAGATAGATTATATATAACTTATAAGCAGTTAGTTAGTTAATTAATTAAGGTGTTTATATAAATAAAAGAGTGGAATTTGAATGTAACCTCTTCCCATTTAGTTTGAAGTTCCAAAAGCTGTTGACAGTATTGAAGGCATTCAGCATGATATGAAGCAGCTAAGTCTTTGATCAATGCTTTTCTTTTGATGATACCAACCACTTCAACAAATAATTAAATAATTCAAAATAAAAATCAATTTGAAGCCCTAAAAATTGAATGTGCGAGAAAGAAAATGAATGGAAAATTGAAAATTGGAATGAAAAGAAATAAAGAAAGAGTAATAATACTTCGACTGGGATCAAATGGTAACGGGGGATCGGAAGGTTGAGGAAGCTTCTGCTCCTCTCTTGTAATTTCTTCCGCCATGGATGAACCTTCTGCAAATTCTATTATTCTATTACCTACCGTTGCAACTTGTAACTTCTTCATAGAGACACATCTTTTGGGCTTATCTATGGCCCAATTTTGATACAATTGAACCCAAAAAATAAAAGTCCACGTTTTTTCCCAGTTTTTCTATTTACACACTCGCATACTACGTTGCAATGGGGTAAAATTGGAAAGTCAGGGGCATGTGTGAGACTTAGGGGGTGCGAAAAGAAGGAATCTTATTTAGGAAGAAAATGAATTCCAAAATGTGTCAGTGTGAAATTGGTTTGGATTTTACGTTTCAAACCAATATTAAGTTTGAAACGTAACTTCTGAACTGAATTTAAGGGGATTTTACATGATAATGCACAACTTTGATCACAACTTTTTAAGTGTCGTAAATTATGTGAATAATACACAGTGATCAAAAGTGGTACTTAAAAAGTAACGGGGTAAAATATTCACACGAAATATTATGAAAAAAAAAAAAAAAAGTAATCAACAAATAGCTATGAATCTTGCTGTGAATCAACAAATATTATGCAATACACCATCTATATAAAATATTCATTGGTATCAATAATTGATAATTGTATGAGTGGATGAATCAAGATCAAGATCCTGATAAACTATTGAAATGATTGGAACATTTTAAGGAGATTTTATAATATGTATATGCCGAATACATGCAATTCCCAATTTTCTCATTTACACAAATGATTATTGCTTAATTTCTGTTGCTAATTTTGACTTGAGGAAATAAGATACCTCTTTGCAAAATTAAAAGGCCATCAAGGATTTAAAAAATGGTGTGACATAGCTATCATAATCCTTGGCATCCACCAAAGTTATAGGATGCAAATGTTGCAAATTTATTGGAGTGGAATTATTTATTTAGAAACAAAGTGCATGTACATTGGACATTTATAGTAAAATTTTCATCAAGCTACACTTGATAATTTAGTGATGTAATATATCTTTTTAGCATAAGTGGGCACATTGTCCCTATATTATTTTTGTGTGTTCTATTTGTTGAGAATAATATGCCTAAATATCTTCTGAAGATCTTAGATTTAAATATTATTTAGATTTATATTTAAAATATGATAATATTAGGTTTTATGATTTATATTTCTATTTAGAATATTTAAGATTTGTTTAGAATTTATTATAGGATTAGTTTTGTTTTAAATATATGATTTGTTTTTATGTAGCTCTATATATAGAGCCATAAACATAATGAATAAAACAAGAACTTTAGTATTCTTCATATAACCCTATATTTGAGGAGAGTTTTCTCCCTAAATTTATATCTCACCAAATTCCGCAATACAAAAACACAAAAAACCATATCAGTGGTATCAGAGCCAAAGTTCATAAGGACCTGTGAAGATGGATTTTTCAAAGGTTGCTCCTCCGATCTTTGATGGAGAAGACTATGATCTTTGGGCGGTGAGAATGGAGGCATTCTTAGATGCTCTAGATCTATCGGAAACTGTGGAGGATGATTACGATGTTTCTTCGTTACCAAAAGATCCCACAGCAGAACAGATGAAAACTCATAAAGAAAGAAAAACCAAGAGGGCAAAGGCAAAGACTTGTTTGTTTGCAAGTATCTCACAAACCGTCTTTATTAAAATCATGACTCTCAAAACACCAAAAGAAATTTGGGATTACCTAAAAGAAGAATATAAAGGAGATGAAAGGATTCGAAGCATGCAAGTTATGAATTTATTGAGAGAGTTCGAGTTGCAAAGAATGAAGGAGGATGAAACAATCAAGACATACGCTGATAAATTATTGGGTATTGCTAATAAGGTACGATTACTAGGCACTCAATTTTCTGATTCCAGAATTGTGGAAAAACTCATTGTAACGGTACCTGAAAGATATGAAGCCTTTATAGCCGCCTTGGAGAACACAAAAGATTTGAGTAAAATCACTCTGCCAGAAGTGTTACATGCATTGCATGCACAAGAACAGATAAGACTTATGAGGGAAGAAAGAACTATAGATGGTATATGTCTAGCAAAAGGTTTTGGAAAGAAATACCAACACAAACCATGTCCTCATTGCAAAAAGGATAATCACTCACCAAAGAATTGTTGGTGGAGGCCTGATGCAAAATGTGAAAAATGTGGTAAATTAGGTCATATGATGAAGGTATGCACATCACAACAACAACAAGGAGATGTTAACATTGCTCATGAACAATATGAAGAAGACCAGGAACTACTACTTGCAATCTCAGGTTTTACAACCAACAAACCGTCAAAAGAATGGCTCATTGACAGTGGTTGCACAAACCATATGACTTATGATCGAGATCTTTTCAAAGAGCTCAATAAAACTTCTATTTCCAAAGTCAGAATTGGGAATGGAGAACAAATTGCAGTAGAAGGCATTGGAACAATTTCAATTAAAACTCATGCAGGTATGAAACAAATTTCCAATGTTTTATATGTTCCTGAAATTAATCAGAATCTTTTAAGTGTTGCTCAGTTGTTGGAGAAAAATTATAAAGTGATATTTGAACATAAAAGTTGTGTGATTAAGGATCAAAACAATAAGGAAGTGATCACATCTCAGATTAAAGGCAAAAGATTTGTTTTAGATTTAATGAAGAATGATCATATTATTGAAGAGAAAAAAGAACTTAAATTCAAAGAAGATCGCGAAGATTCAGGTATTTTGAAGAAATTTCAAGTTAAGGAGGAGAATAAATATGCTTGTGAAAAATCACCTAAAAGTCATAACAAATGCAATGTTTCTACCATGAAGTCCACAAGGCACAAAGATGCTAAAGCTTGCGATAAGAAGAAGAATCAAAACAAGAAGAATAATTTTTCAAGAAGCTCAGATTGGATACGCACAAAAGATATTCAGTCAAGGAGGAGTGTTGAGAATAATATGCCTAAATATCTTCTGAAGATCTTAGATTTAAATATTATTTAGATTTATATTTAAAATATGATAATATTAGGTTTTATGATTTATATTTCTATTTAGAATATTTAAGATTTGTTTAGAATTTATTATAGGATTAGTTTTGTTTTAAATATATGATTTGTTTTTATGTAGCTCTATATATAGAGCCATAAGCATAATGAATAAAACAAGAACTTTAGTATTCTTCATATAACCCTATATTTGAGGAGAGTTTTCTCTCTAAATTTATATCTCACCAAATTCCACAATACAAAAACACAAAAAACCATATCACTATTGTCCCTATAATTTTGTTTCATATAATATGATTCATCATATGGAAGATTAATCTTAATTAATTATGTATCGTTGTTTATATATTTGATTGATTGTGACTAATGAGCTAACACAACCCGTTCTTCACCTTATTTTATTTACATTCTATGTTTTGCTTTGGCTTATGACTAGATGTATATATATAGCTCAATTTGGTTTGATACTATGATTTATGTGTAAACATAAGCTAATTAATTAGTTTATATACAAATTAATGGAATTTTATATTTCGTACCTAACTAGTGGAGTGTAAAAAGCTTTTGGTACTTTGGAAAAACCGTCAATTAAAGTTTGATAAAACAATATTTCTTTTAAAAACTTTGATAAAATAAATGGTGGAAGATGTGAACCCCTACGTAGGATACCAATATTTGCATACATATAAAGTATTTCAATAGAAACTCTTCAAAAAATTAAAATTAGTTGATTTTTTTTTTTGGCGGTAGGAATTGAAGTCGATGATGTGCTTTATAATAGAGCATAACTAGTCATAGTTTTTAAGGATGCAATTCATTGAAATCTCGTTGTCGAGGATCATCCACATTGAATTTAAAAAATAATGGAGTTGTACACCACATTTTAACCCAAAACCTTAAAGTATTAGGTTTATGGCTCATCCCACTTATAAAGTGTTCAATCTTCACTTTTCTAAACAAGATGAGACTTAACTCACATTTGCCACAACATTATGAACATGTTCTCTTTAAAATTTGAATTGTGTTCGAGTAACTCTCCAAAACTCAACCTAGCTAATTTTTTTGTCCCTATAAGATATATCGTTTTTTAAGTTTGGTCCATCTCAATGAAATTTTACTATAATATTTTGTTTCTTTCTTATTTTCTACTTTCAACTTTTATCTGCATCCACCATAAAAATATTCAAGATTATATATGACCAAACTAATTAATCACCGATTCTCAATGGCTTATGTTCTTTCTTTTTTTTATTTTTTTATTACAGGCTTATGTTCTTGTTTGGACTATGAAATTTCTCCAAAACTATGACTATTTATTTTAAGATACAAAATCTCAAAAACAAAGACACTTTAAGTGGAAAGTTCTTTGATAGCCTAATACTTGTATTTTTTATATAGAGATAGTCTCCTCAAAGATATTGAAAGTAGTGATGACTAACTAAACAATAAAAATTGTCATAGAAAATAAAAGTGGGAAAATAAAGCAACAAATATCATATATATATATATATATATATATATATATATATATATATATATATATATATATATATATATATATATATATATACTTCGTAAGAAAAATATAGTATTTATGAGTATCGCATCAATATATAGTAGTACCTTCCCTCACAAGAAGATTCCTTCCCATGACAATGCCAAATGAGTACTCAGTTACATGAACGATTATAGGGTTGTGTAGTTTCTTTGCAAAAGACTAAACAAGCCTCAACTTGACTTTCAATTCAAGTTGTATTAATAAAATTTGGACTGAAATTCTTCGTAAGAAGTTAGCTCAAATATAATAATAGCATTAATTATTAATTAAAATGGTACGTAGGACAAAAGCTATGTGATATGCATTGGTAATTAAGATGCATATGTAATTTTTTTTTTTTTTTTGTAGAAAAAGAGGGCTAAAGCCCAAAACGAAAAGAACTACATAAACGAACGAATATTTCTAGGCATGCAAGCCCCGAAAAAATCATCAAAAAGGAGTCTCGAAACCTCATTGGGAGGATTCTCCATAACATGAATATTAAAAGAGTCTAAGGAGAAGCTAAAATTAGCCAGCCAATCAGCACTTCTATTCCCCTCCCGCCAGGTATGATTGAAATACACCTGCCAGTTCAACTTTAAAAGCTCTTGTATACGACGCACCAAGGTTGGAGGATTGCCATAACTTTCCTTGTGATCATGTATACTAGAGATTTTGAGTCGCTTTCTACTTCCAGATGATGGAAACCCTGACTCCAAGCAAGCTTCATTCCCAAGTACATTCCCCACATTTCAGCGGAAAGAGCATCACAAGTTCCAATTTTTCGCGCATAACCTTTAATCCATCTGCCACCAGAGTTCCGAAAGAGTCCACCACAACCAGCTAGACCCAAAGAATTCTTGAAGGCTCCGTCACAGTTAAACTTAATCCACCCCTCCCGAGGTCTTTTCCATCCAATGAAAATAGTGTCGCATCGACGGGTATTCAGAGGATGTCTGGTGTAATTATCTATATCATCAACCATCTTGAAAATTGTATCAGTCGGACGCTGAAATTCCTCCTCGAATATATTTTTGTTCCTCCACATCCATATGTACCAACACGCTACCATAAAAGTTGTTATCCACTTCTTGTTCTGATTATTGATATTCTTGAAGATCCAATCCCTGCATTCAAGAGAGAAAAAATTAGAGATATTATTAGAAGGTACTAACCTTATCCATGTTTGTGTTGCTATGGGGCAATCCCGCAAAACATGAATAGTGGTTTCATTATCTCTGTCACAAGCAGAGCATGTAGGAGAAGCTCCAACTCCCCATTTGCTCCTACGATAATGATAATTAGTGAGAAGACGTCCATGAGCTGCCATCCACATAAAAGTTTGAATTCGATGAGGGCCTTTCCAGCTCCACAAGGCCTTCCAATCCCCCTCAATGGGTTGAGCTATAGTGTTTAGAGAGTCATAGACACTTTTAACTGTGAAGTCTCTCATACACATTGGCAAATTAACGTAGATATGTTTAATTCGGTCTAGTCCAACACAGAAAGATATCGTTCCTTAAAGTCATTAATTAATCTAGAACGAACTGTATAATATGATACTCCCTCCGGTCCTTTTTATAAGGAACACTTAGGGCAAAAAATTTGGTCATTTTTATAAGAAACTTTGACCAATTTTCAAATGTTTTAAATGTTCAATTTCACTTATACCCTTATTTATTATGAGAGAGAATTTAAAAACAAGTAAGTTAGTTGAATAAAGAGTAATTAAATAAGGGTATACATGGAATAAATTTAAATTTATAAGAGTATTAAATGAAAATAACTATGTTAAATGTGCTTCATTGGTTTGTGTGATTTTTTTCAAAGTGTTTCTTATAAAAAGGACCGGAGGGAGTAATACAATAGAGGCATACCAAAGTAAGTAGGGGGATTAAATCAAGACAACATGATGATGAAGATCATATCATAACCTATCTACAATTATTACCCAAGACAATTTCTAATTAGGATTTTCGTCCCCAAATCCTAACTATCCTATCCTATTATATTAACACATTTATGACACACTATTTAAAATTCACGTATACTATTTTAAAACCCTAAAAATCTAAAATTCACACTTATTATATTGATTTGATCATCAGAATATTTGCAGGTACACTATACCACCCCTTTGTGGAGCTATATATCGTCATCCTCAGTAACTCAATCATCTCTGAATTTAGGTCATTTTGGATGAGTATCTAAATTAATCTTTTTGACATTAATTAGTACATTAATTTATTGAACAGAAATGTCATTATCCCTTTTGCAAAGCCATGTTGTATGGTGCTTTTAACATGATGTGATATGTCCAATTGTAGCTACCTCTCCGGGCCACTTTTCCTTCTCATAAAGGGATTTAATCAAAATGATAATCACTATAATTATGATGGATAATGAATGCTTTAATCTAATTATAATTAGCTGTCTGTATTGATTCATCATTATATCCATTGTTGATTAATTTCATGTCAATCAAATGAAAGTGTTATTCTATATATCAAATTAATGTTTGAATTTGAATAAAGAAAAGTACCCCCCACAAAAGGGTTTAATCTAGCCTTCAAAGAAAGCAAGATTACTTTTGATTCTGACTTTGAAACATTCAAATCTAAAATGGGTGAAAAAAAGAATGTACAAAATTTGATTGTCACGTCCTATTCACGTTTTTTTTAATGTTATTGCTAATAACAACATAGAGATATACATGTACCTTTAGTAATTTCCATGGCAAGTAATGGTGGTTGATGGACACGATTTTCAACGCATACTTCGTTTCCATGATATTTCTATTTTTCTTTCAAGTCATATACATAGATAGACCTAAGACCATATATGATAGATCTACCTCCCAAAGATTGGAAATTCTGACCTTCTTTATCTTTTACATAATAATTCATTGATGTTTCACATTACATTTGGGACCAAAAAAATACAATTTATAGATACATGTATTTATTAGTATAATATTTTTTTGATAAAATATTTATTATTATAATATATACATATGTAAATTTCTTCAAATATTTGACTGGTTGATCTCTGGTAAGGATTAAAATGTTTTTATTCAATTGATTGAGTTCAAATGATCCACAAATTCTATTATTCAAAATTTTAAGTTTGAATTTTAGCAGTCAAATTTTAAGTTTATAATTGATTTCAGCCATTCAATTATAAACTAACAGTTTAGGTTATTTTAGATAAAAAAGACACATTTTTTTTTAAGTTAAATCGTCTAATTTTTTATTGATGGTTTAAATTAAAAATAATGTGAAATTGTGTGTAGTAATTATGTAGTGTAGTCAATCTTGATCCATTTATCTAAACTATATATATATATATATATATAATGTTTTTATTCAATTGATTGAGTTCAAATGATCCACAAATTCTATTATTCAAAATTTTAAAGTTTGAATTTTAGCAGAAATAATCATCAGTCAAATTTTATTTATTATCCAGTCAAATTCTATATTACCATAGAAACAAAGTATTATGTCGTTTCAAAAATATCTCATAATTAATGGTAATTTTTATTAAGAAAAGAAGGATCGAGAAAAATCAATGTGGTGTGTATTAGTATAGTCCATACAAAAGTACCGTACTCACAAATAAGATAAGGTACCTATATCCTTGTGATCTAGTATTTATTTTGCTTATAAAAAAAGTTTTAAAAAATAAAGGAATTAGAAAAAGTATCCACATTTTTTTTATTATATATAATAAAGTATCCACATTGAATAAACTATGTCCAAACAATTAAATAGTGTTGGTGTGCTTCCAATTTTCACAAACTCTACTGCTCAAACCAATCAATCATCATATATATCACCAAACACATAAGTTCTTTTGTGTTGGATTTCTAATTTCTAATTTCTCCCTCTAAGAGACAATAAACACAAGTTTAGTGTTTGTGGTTTGTCTTGGTACAAAAACATGGGTAGAAAGTGCTCACATTGTGGAAACATAGGACATAATTCAAGGACTTGTAATTCTTTAAGAGGAAATAATAGTTTTGTTGGAGTTAGACTTTTTGGTGTTCAACTTGATTTATCATCTTCTTGTGTTTCCATGAAAAAGAGCTTTAGCATGGATTCTTTTCCTACTTCATCTTCTTCTCCTACTTCTTCCTTTTCTTCCTCAAGATTAAACATTGATGATAAAACCTCTATTGGTTATCTTTCAGATGGTCTTATAGTTCGAACACAAGAAAGGAAAAAAGGTAAATATATATATATATATATATATTGTATTAATTAATTGTAGTAATATATAAAAATATTTTTAGTGTTAATTTTATTATTTCTCTTGTCTAATTTTTGTTCCAACACTTATTTTCTTAATTAAATTGTGTTTTGATGGATTAGTTATACGAATTTATTTATGAAACTATAATGTAGTGATTTCGTTTAAATTTAGCCGAAAAAACTCTGATTTTGATAAACTCGATTATTTTGTAAAAAAGTTTTCTATTTTATTTTATTTTTAAATTTGCTAGTATTTAATTTCTTTGTTTTCAATCAATTCTAGCCGGTTCATGTATAATTTTAAATCATTGATTAAATTATCACCCTTAAAAATATTAATATTTAACAAGATTGTGCATATTTTTTTATTTTATTAATTAGGAGTTCCATGGACGGAAGAAGAACACAGAAAATTTCTTGTTGGACTTGAGAAGCTTGGAAAAGGAGATTGGAGAGGTATCTCTAGAAACTATGTGACTACAAGAACACCAACTCAAGTTGCAAGCCATGCTCAAAAGTACTTTATTCGACTTGCAACTTTAAATAAGAAGAAGAGACGTTCTAGCCTCTTTGACATGGTATATATTATATATTTAGTTGATGATTAACTAGCACTCCTTTTTTAATTAATTATTTCAATAATAATTTATAACATATATTTAAAAGTCACACATTGAAAGAAATAAGGTTAGAAAGGGGTTTATAAGTAACAAAAATTCTTACTTTACAAAGTTGATTTTATAAGGAGAGTTACTTTTACCTATTTTTTTTACTACACTTTTACATATTTCTTATAAACCACACATTTTGGTTTGAAAAATACTATTTTTTTCTTGCGTTTGAATGAGTCATTTTGGACAAAATGGTGTTTTTCTTCCATTTGAATGGGTAAATCATGATAGAGTAATTTTTAAGAATTATATAAGTGACTAAGATGAAATTGGAGCCCATAAAAAAATTTATTTGTAACTCACTATCAAGTCACTCGAGTCGTATTTTGGATGCCAAAAATATCATAAGTAAGTGTGTTAAGAGTAAACAATTTTGTATGGAACGGCTAATATTAGTTATTAATTATTAAATTTACATTTTTTTAATCTTTTATCAGGATTTGAATCCCAAGACCTCTAAGGCTCTAACTCATTGCTCAAAAAGTTGTGCTATCCAATTTGGTCTAGAATTTCTTTTTTTTTTAAAAAAATGTCAATTTGACCATTCAAATTTTAAATGTCTGTCAAATTAGTCTTTGTCATAGACTATTTTAACTGACATTTAATATTTTACTTCATTTGTTTTGTATAAAAAAAAGATATTTTTCATTTTTTAAGGATATTTACATTTTATATAATGAAAAAAATAATATGAATCACTCAAATTTAATGATATTGTGGAATATTTATATATGTTTAGGTTGGTAGCGGCAAATCCAAATGTGAAGCTCATGAAAAGGATAATGCAACTTTGTCACTACTAATAACCTCACTTCAACAACAAACCAAATCAACTCATGAGATTGAAGAAGCTGAAGAAACAGAAGATGAAGTTGTGCCTGATTGGTTACATCCTCTAACAAAGTCTTTAAATATGACATTGGTGATACCAAATTCTTCAAATTCAACAACACCTGAGCTTGAGCTAAGTCTTGCAGTAATTCCTAAGTCAAATAAGACCATGGAACAACAAGATAAAACATCTAAGAGTTCATTTCTTAATGGGCCAATTAGTGTGACTTAATTACTTAGAATAAACTATATATATTATATAAAAAAGTTTATATATGAGAGGTGTATCTTAATTTTTTGTTTCATTTATTGTCGACTATATATCAACTCATGCAGAAGAATATGATCTATTGATCATAGAAACATATATATTTTTCTTAATGTTAATGGTAGTCATTTAGGCACTAATCTATGCAATAATTAATCATAATCCATTAATGATGTCTATGCCTCCATAGGTTGTCAATTTGCATCCGGTGAAGCGGATCCCTGCGGGGATTGTCCCGTTCGGAGCTCCGAAAACAAAGATTTTATCCCTGTGGGGATGGGGATGAAGGCAAAAATCCCCCTGCAGGCACTTCGGGGCGGGGATCGGGGACGAAGCATCCGTCTCCGCACGGATTCCCCGAATCCGTCCGTATATACACTATATATTATTATTATTATTATTAATATATATTAAATGTTGATTTTTTTTATAAAAAAAAAATAACCGAGGAGTCATCCAATTTGGGTTGGATATTTACTAATTACCGGTTTTGAGATATTTTGGTTATGAACTTTTGTATGATTATTGATGGATTATTTCGCAAGTGAACGAATTACCACGTAGTAATAAAAATATCGATCCACAGGGATTGTGTGATCAAACTAGTCGAATAGTGCTCATAGACATTATGCAAGAAATACACATAGATTGGGGGTTTGGTTTGAAGGAAGTGTTTGTACGAAAATGTTGAGAAATCAATTGATTAAGAATGAGGTTGGATCGTCGACAATTCCCTAAACAATAGTATTCACATGCAATTCAATTGTATCGTAATGAATCACTCGAATGTTACAACTAGATCAACAATATGGTGAATCGCAATCTCTTGTCAAAATCCACCCTATCCTCTACCGATACTTCTCCAATCTCTTGGATGGAAGCTACCGGTAGCGGAGTATTTGAAAACGCGTTGATCGTATGCTACATTCTATGTTTCAATCTCTCGACCGGAAACACTCAAATGCACAATGAATTCAGTTCTGATTTCAACTCATACTCTCGTACATAATTAAAATCTAAGTTCATTGCAAGATTGATCAGAAATTGTAAAGCATTAAGGATGGAATTTCATTGAATAACATTCATAAGAGAGAGATTCAATACAGATACAATTGATTACATGGAATACAGTAGTTAGTTCCTCATCATGATCCAACCTCAATGGAGGTCTAGCCTCTCATCGTGAAGTAGCTCGATTCTTGCTCCAACTTCAAGGAATCAACTCCCATGATGTTGAATGCTTCCAATCTAGCCACCTTTTTCCTCTGGAACACAGGATCAGTCTTCAAATCGTGCCTGGAATTCCCAAGATCAAGATCAGATTTCCCAAATTTTTCCAACCAGAAAACAGAATTATGCAGAAACTATATATACAGAAGGCAACCACGCCGCGCGCCAGATCTATCGCGCCGCGCGTGGTTGCAAATCCATCAACTACGCCGCGCGTGGTAACAGAATCACGCGGCGCGTGATCAAGTCAGAGAGCAATCTTCATCTTCAACAAAGCTTCACGCCGCGCGTGGTAAGGCATCACGCCGCGCGTGATCAGAGTAAAATTCTTGGCTCCCTGTGAGCTCCATCACGCGGCGCGTGATGGGCTACGCCCCCAGCGTAGTGAAAATCCTCCATTTCCTGCAATTTTTCCTGTTTTCTTGCAAATCAAGTAATCAAGCTTATGGTTAGATTTCTCTTATATTTATTGCTAAAAACCTACTAAAATGCATCTAATGTTGCTAAAATAGGCATGGATTAGAGAGTGTGACGATTCGTCATCACAACCCCAAACTTAAACCTTTCCTTGTCCTCAAGGAAACAACTTTTACCTCAAGCTTCTGTGTCAAGACCTTGGCATTTTCCTTAAATTTACTCGAATCATACATACGTGAGACTCACCTGATGATCAATGATCCACCTGCAAACAATGCTCAATTGCACAACCGTTCTCGCAAGACATTTTCAAGTAGTTCACACTTTCCGACCACGGCTCTATGATTCCATCACACTACTCACATGCACTCTTCAATATGGGTAATTCACTCAAATCAACACATCAATGCAAGTCAACAATAATTTTGCAAGTAGTCTAAGAATTCATTCGGTTCACTTTGTGCACACACATTAGAGGTCTTTTAGGGTTATAACGTGGCTTGGCTAGGGTGGATGGTGACATTTTTGGATAAGTAGTAGAAAAACTTGGAGTTAGATCCCCCTAAGGTCAAAAATTCATAAACCAAAAACCATTTTCTTTTGAACTATAGTGGACTAGAGAACTTTTTTCAAATCATCAAACAAAGTTTTGCAATTCTTTAGAATTCAAGGCTATCACTTCTTTTAGTACTTCTTTTCTATTTTTTTTCACATTCATCTCTTTTTTCATTTTTGCATTTCTTTTCAACATATCTTTCTCTAAAGCCTTGAATCTTTGAAAAATTTTCAATTTTTTTTCAACCAAAAACTTTTTGTAAGTTCTCTAGTACCCTCACCCCAAACTTCATTGTTTGCTAATTCCAAAGAGCAACCCCAAACTTAGTGGTGAGCATTGTGCATCAACCACTAATTAGGTGCCTAACCTCCAAGAAAGTCATTCCTTTTTTTTTTTCATCAAAAATTTCTTAAGGGTTTGTAAAAATAACATATTTTCTTTCAGCTCAAATTGGTTAAGCAAATGATATATATGTAAGGGTGGATAGAAAGGCTCAAAGGTACCAAAACAACATGCCTCGTGTGTGCGACAAAATTACCAATCAAATAAAGAGACGACAAGCAAAATCGAGAGACAATACACGAGTGGATATCACACATAGAAAGGATGAGAAGTGTTTGGCTCAATACCTCACGGTTGGGTCGAATCAAAGAGCCGGTCAAAAAGTGTGCGTTCCCGTCCTTTGCCTCTTGATCACATGAGTGCAACAAGCTATTGCACTGCAAGTTTCACAAATCACACACGGAGAAAATCAAGTAATTGATACTCAAGTAACTAGAAAGAACATGCCAAAATATTGAAACAAACTCTAGAAGTAAAAACCATTCCACCATTAAACAAGAGAAGATTCAAATTCAGAGTACACAAATAAAATATCCAGCCAATATCCAAGCAACATCAAACATTATTACAAACCAACGAAAGTAAAAGACAATTTAAGGAAAGATAGAGTAGTAGAGTAGTAAAGTAGTAAAGCAGCAGCAGCAGAACATCATCACCAACAACGTCAAACCGCGTTATCCGGCTGGCCAGTGAAGTAGTTTGTGAACGGGCTATTCAAATTCAAATTCAGCCCATCCACATCCAACATTTCCCTCTCCATAGCAGCGGCCTCATCCTGCTCAACCCGGCGTCGCCTCTCGATCTCGGCCAACTCAGAAGTTCTCAGACCCGAATTGTACGCTTGTCTGGCCTGAAAAGATGTCAGCTCCCTCGCCTGATGCGCCTCCCAATCAGTATCAACGGGATACAAAGTCCCGAAAGTAGGAGGAGGGAAAGTAGACCGATAAGTCATCGCCTCGGTGTACATGGAAGAGGCGGTATCAAAGTAGAGATTCGGCAGCCCGGAATACTGAGAAATTTCCATTTGATGCAACATTGAAGCAAGCTGATTCATATCATGAGAGTAACGAGGAGGGTCTTGAGCTGGTATATCGGGATACTCATGTACCGGATCCCCCTGTTGATCCGGATGATTACCTTCTTCAAACCGATTAATTTCTTCCTCCTCCCTCAAAGCTTCCTCTCTTGCAACATTCCCCTCACCTCGGGGCACAATCGGACCTCTCTCAAATCTCTTCTCAAAGTATGATAAAGATAGTGGACGGACGGGATGTAAGTCACCTTCTTGCACACACATAGGGACATTGCTTGCTCTACACAAAGCAGCAATTAAGTTGCAATGCCCCAAAGTAAAAGTCGGATTATTATTATTTGCCATCTCATGTAAATCCCTTTGTAACCAAAGACCAAGATCGATATAATGACCATCAGCTAATAATCGAACAGCAGCAACATTATCAATCTGGATTTCAGAGTTATTACCAACCACTCTAACATTCTTAAGCCAAAATTCCCCCCAAGCACGGTGAATAGGGTTAAAACTCGTCAAACTCAACCTAGTAGGTAGGGATGAGGCGGAGTGTGACAGCCATCTAGCTCCAGGCCTACAAACAATCGTCTTTAACTCTTCTCTCACTGCAAGGCCACCATTAGAAATTCGTTCCTTCTCGGATACCAACTCACAAGCACCTCTCACACGACAACCCAATAAAGTATTAATGTGAGCTGCGGAATAGTACACTCTTATTCCCCTAACTGTCGAATAGAACTCCGGAACTGACGACTGGTCCGGCAAATAAGCGTTCGCGAGAAACTCCCTTACCCACATCTGATTTCCAGGATTCACTTCATCTTTAATCATCAATTTATTAAATTTCTCCCATCCCCTAGACTTTATCTCATTCCCTAACTCAGCTACACCATTCAGCAAATCCTCACCAAAACCCTTCTCTTGATTAATAGTAAAGGTTCGAATTTGTGAGTACCTTTTCTCATGAACTGCACTGATGAAGTGGGGATGAACCTGTGGCCGAGTAACATTGCTCCGGCGAGGAGGGGATGCTTGAGCGGACCGAGAAGATTGGCCCTTGCTTGCACTCATCTTTGTTCTTGGTTTCTTTGGAGGCTCTTGTGTTGGATTAGCATCACTCTTCTTCTTTCCCTTTCCAGTTAGCCGTGTCAACATGGTGATAGTAGATAGATTGAAGTGGGTTAATTTGGGAAAGTGGTGAAATGTGATGAAATGAGGGATTTGGAGTGGAATTAGGAGTGGGTGATATGGGTGGTATGTGAATGTGAAGGAAATGGATGATTGAAGGTGATTAGAAGTGAAATTGGAGAGGTTTGAAGAGTGAAAATGGGTTAACAATGGAGTTTTTCGTGTGGGAGACCGTGTGAATTGATGATGAGACGGATGGAGTAGTTGAAAAGATGAAGAAATTCAAATTTTACACGCTTTCCTGTGCAGCCACGCCGCGCGTGACCCCTGCGACGCCGCGCGTAGTACGAACTGTAACGGTCAAGAACTTCTTTCAAACAGGCCACGCCGCGCGTAATCACCATCACGCGGCGCGTCATCACTTAGTCAGAGACTCCATATTTCTCCAGTTTTCACGCCGCGCGTGATGCATCCCCACGCCGCGCGTGATACATTCTAAAACTCCTTCCTCTGTGTTGAAGGATCACGCCGCGCGTGATTGTACTACGCCCCCGGCGTAGTAGAGCTCTGTTGTGCCCTGTTCTGCTTCCTGTCCTTGCTTCTGCTACACACCTACCTACATACTTCAAAAATAAACACACTAAAACATTAGAAACCGTTGGGTTGCCTCCCAACCAGCGCTTGTTTAACGTCCCGATGCTTGACGTTCCATACCCCTAAGGGTTAAGGAAAAGAAGTGCCACCATGTGGCAAGTAGTGTGCATTCCAAGGTAACTTAAGAGCATGTTTAACAATATGATCATAAACCTGGATTTTAAAACATTGTGGGTCTCCATCATCACACTCCATCTTGTCAAAGACATTGAATGTGACCTGCTGATCATCGGTCCTTAGCATGAGCTCGCCCATCTCTACATCGATTAGGGCACGGCTAGTTGCTAAGAAGGGTCTACCAAGGAGCAAGGGCTCCCAATCCCTAGTTTCCTCTATGTCCAAGACCACAAAATCTGCGGGAAACACAAACCCAGCAACTCTAACCAACACATCATGGAGAATACCTTCCGGATGCACAATCGATCTATCCGCCAAAGAGAGACTCATCTTTGTCGGCTTCGCTACCGCTCCCGGTATCTTCTTCATCATTGATAACGGCATCAGATTAATGCTCGCACCCAAATCACACAAAGCCTTTTCAACAGTGAGATTGCCAATAGAACATGGAATTGTAAAGCTCCCCGGATCTTTCTTTTTCTGAGGTAGCTTCCTTTGGATGAGAGCGCTGCACTCTTCCGTCATACTTACCATTTCATCATCTAATGGTTTTCTTTTCTTTGTGAGCAGCTCCTTCAAGAACTTTGCATAACTCGGCATTTGCTCCAATGCCTCAACTAAAGGTATAGCCATCTCAAGCTTGTTCAACACCTTCATGAACTTCTTGAACTCCTTCTCCCGCTCAAGATTCTTAACTTTCTTTCTCCTAGGAAAAGGCATCCTAGCATACGGCGATTCATCAACTCCTCTACCTTTCTCAACCTTCTTACTCTCCTTTTCTTTTATCTCCCTCTGTTTTTCAACTTCTTCTACTTCATCCTCACTAATCTCCACTTCCTTAGACAGATTTTCATTTTCTACTTCTCCCTCATATCTCTCATTTTCAACTACGACCTCTTGCTTATTCTCAACTTCTCCCTCATTGACCTTCTTTTTCAAGGGCTTCTCCACAGCTGGCCTTTCCGGTATCTCTCTACTCCTCAAAGTGATTCCATTGCAAGTTTCATTTTTCGGATTATCATGAGTGTTTCCTCCGAAACCTCCTTGGTTTTGCAACATAGAAAACTGTCTTGACAGCTGACCCATTTGCACCTCAAGATTCTTTATAGAAGCTTCATGATTCTTGTTAGAGGTTGCTTGACTCGATTTCATCGCTTCAAAGTTGCTTTGGGTCATGAGCATGAACTGATTTAGAGTCTCTTCCATCCTTGATGGAGGCCTTTGCTGCTGTTGCGGTGCACCTTGACTTTGCATACCGTTCCCCCACCCGGAACCGTTGTTATTGTTGTTGTACGGCTTCCGGAAATTGGCTAGGTAGCGAGCCTCCTCTGAACCCTCCGGGAAGCATCCGCCATTTGGGTGATCCTGCAAACAAAAATCACAGCGCATATTGTCAATTTTACCTATTGGAGAAGATTGAACTTGCGGATTGGACAGCAGCTTCATCATTGCTTCCATTTGGCTAGTCATGAGCTTTTGCTGTGCCAATAGCGCTGTTTGAGTATCCAATTCCAACACTCCGCCTTTCTTCTTGGCTCCTCTATCATTAGTAGCTCTATACTCGTTTTGAGCCATGCTTTCCACCAATTCTCTTGCTTCAGTTTCGTCACGGTTCTTCAACGAACCACCGGCTGATGCGTCAAGTATCATTCGCGTCTGAGCCCTCAAACCTTGGGTAAACATTTGCATCTGGTTGTGGCCATCGAAACCGTGATTCGGACACCTTTTAAGACAAACTTTGAACCTCTCCCAAGCATCATACAACGTTTCACCATCCGCTTGTTCGAAGTTGCTAATTTCAGCCCTTCTTTCTAGGAACTTATGAATAGGGAAGTAACGATCCAAGAACTTCCGCTCCAGCTGTCTCCAAGTCTCAATAGTTCCGGCGGGTATCGTGTCCAACCAATCTTTAGCACGGCCGGTGAGAGAATGCTTGAATAACCTAAGTCTTTTGTCCGATTCGCTCACCCCCGGTGGATCGGTATAGTCGCAGGCTTCATAGAAGTGAGACAAGTGTAAATTCGGGCATTGAGCTTCCGAACCTGAATAAGGATTCTCTTTTAGGGCGGAGAGGACCGTGTTCTTGATGTCGAATGAGACAGGATTCGCCGGCTGAAAGCCTTGATTTGCCAACGCGTCATTGTCTCTCCTCCCATAATCACCAAGGGTACGCCTTGGCGGTTGAGGAACCGGTGGAATCTGTTCTTCTTCCATTGTTGCTGCAGTCTGTCCTTGACAGTCCGGTGTATCCCTTAGCAAAGCTGTTCCCCTTGAAGCTTGAGCTTCCCTTGTTGCCTTTCGAATTGCGCGAGCTGTCTTTTCAATCTCTGGATCAAATTGCAGCTCTTGAGGACCTGTTCTCCGCATGCACAATGAAACACACAAGTAGAACGCTCCGGGAGAAAAATATAAAACAGAAAAATAAAGAAAACACAGAAAAATATGAACACTATCGCCTTGTCGAGTCAATCACAATCCCCGGCAACGGCGCCAAAAACTTGATGGATTATTTCGCAAGTGAACGAATTACCACGTAGTAATAAAAATATCGATCCACAGGGATTGTGTGATCAAACTAGTCGAATAGTGCTCATAGACATTATGCAAGAAATACACATAGATTGGGGGTTTGGTTTGAAGGAAGTGTTTGTACGAAAATGTTGAGAAATCAATTGATTAAGAATGAGGTTGGATCGTCGACAATTCCCTAAACAATAGTATTCACATGCAATTCAATTGTATCGTAATGAATCACTCGAATGTTACAACTAGATCAACAATATGGTGAATCGCAATCTCTTGTCAAAATCCACCCTATCCTCTACCGATACTTCTCCAATCTCTTGGATGGAAGCTACCGGTAGCGGAGTATTTGAAAACGCGTTGATCGTATGCTACATTCTATGTTTCAATCTCTCGACCGGAAACACTCAAATGCACAATGAATTCAGTTCTGATTTCAACTCATACTCTCGTACATAATTAAAATCTAAGTTCATTGCAAGATTGATCAGAAATTGTAAAGCATTAAGGATGGAATTTCATTGAATAACATTCATAAGAGAGAGATTCAATACAGATACAATTGATTACATGGAATACAGTAGTTAGTTCCTCATCATGATCCAACCTCAATGGAGGTCTAGCCTCTCATCGTGAAGTAGCTCGATTCTTGCTCCAACTTCAAGGAATCAACTCCCATGATGTTGAATGCTTCCAATCTAGCCACCTTTTTCCTCTGGAACACAGGATCAGTCTTCAAATCGTGCCTGGAATTCCCAAGATCAAGATCAGATTTCCCAAATTTTTCCAACCAGAAAACAGAATTATGCAGAAACTATATATACAGAAGGCAACCACGCCGCGCGCCAGATCTATCGCGCCGCGCGTGGTTGCAAATCCATCAACTACGCCGCGCGTGGTAACAGAATCACGCGGCGCGTGATCAAGTCAGAGAGCAATCTTCATCTTCAACAAAGCTTCACGCCGCGCGTGGTAAGGCATCACGCCGCGCGTGATCAGAGTAAAATTCTTGGCTCCCTGTGAGCTCCATCACGCGGCGCGTGATGGGCTACGCCCCCAGCGTAGTGAAAATCCTCCATTTCCTGCAATTTTTCCTGTTTTCTTGCAAATCAAGTAATCAAGCTTATGGTTAGATTTCTCTTATATTTATTGCTAAAAACCTACTAAAATGCATCTAATGTTGCTAAAATAGGCATGGATTAGAGAGTGTGACGATTTGTCATCAATTATGCATACTTTGCTGTGGAATATTTTGACGGTTAGATTTTGTATGATTATTAGTAGCCAAATGTTTTTTGGTTATGAATGCATGATGTGTTGTTTTTATTTTTTAAAAAAGAAAGACGCAAAATATATTTTTTTTAAATAAGACAGAAAAAATAATGTCATACCACTGTCATAATTTGACCGAAAAATATAGAAATTTTATTAATATTTGATTACCGTGAGGATCTGTGGGGATGAGAATGAAGACAAATATCCCCCCGTGAAGACGAGGATTGAGACAAAATCTCTCCCGAATGCACTTTGGGACAGGGAACGGGGAAGCTTCCCCCGCACATTCCCTGCGCCGTTGATATCCCTAAGAGCAGTTAATTGATTAGTGTATGTTTATATATACGCCAATATGCTTGTTCAAAAAAAAATATATGCCAATATATAAAATGGATTAAAAAAACTGAGTTATATTTTTTCTTAAACAATCATTAATTAAATTTTAGTTATTTCTGGGTCGAACTTTGAATATATAATTATCAGAGTTTCAATCTCTTAAGAATCAAAGAATCACTTAAAGACAAAAAAAACATCAATCTGTAATTTAGATAATATATTAGAAGTTTTGGATTTGATCCTCAGTTTCATCATAAATAAAAAAACTAATTTAATCGAACTACGATACAATCGAGATCAAATCAATTGTTGGATTAAATTGATTAAATCGATTAGTTCAATCTATGTTTTAAAACACATTGCTGCAAAAGTTTAAAAAGATAAAATTAATTTTACATAATTTAGTTAAAATTAATTTTTTTTTAGATAGACCAAATAACAATAACTATTAAAATTCACACGTATAAGTAAAAGAGTTGAGGTTCGAATCCTAGTCACAACGTTTAACCTAATAATTTTAATGGTTTTTGTCGGTTAAGCTAAAATTTATAGAAAAAATCAATTTTGTTTAGTACTATGAGCCCGTTTGGATTGACTTATTTTGTAACTTATGTGAAATAGCTTATGCAAATAAGTAAAATTTTGTGTATTATTATAAGCTTTTTAAGGTAGTTTATGAAAAAACAACTTATAAAATTAATACAACTTTTATCAGTAAAAATATTTGAAAACTTATTTATTTGCATTCTCTAAAAAATACTCCGCAAGTCAAATTCAAATTGAATCTATATATGGAATGAAATACTCACCCATATCATATGAGTGGTATGGCTTTTCAACCATGAAATTAAACTTTAAATTTTTGCTACAAATTTAATTAAACTAGCAAGTCATCAACATCGGTACCTACCTACCCAATATAGTATTATGTTTTAATATATATTTACTTATAGTGTTAGAACGTGATTAATTATATAATTATATCATAAGCTTACAACTGGAACAAGCTCTTTTGGTTGCTTGTATTGTAGTGCTTTAGAGTGTCCATAACTCAACAACATAATAGAGACTGCTGATGCCAAAAAAACCACGTGATTGGATTAAATTTTGTTCACTTCCACTTTTGGTTACATAAAAGAAAAATTCCTCGATCGGTAAAAAGCAAAATTGGATTGTGTTGAGAAAATTTTGGACTCCACTATCACTAGGGTTGGAAAGCTAGCAGTCTAGGTTTATAAGACATATATGCCCCCTATATATATTTATTTACTATGGAGATTTTTAAAATATAGTGAAATAAAGTTAGAAAAAAAAATTTTGGTCAAGAATTAAAGTTAGAACTTAAGTGCGACTAGTTATAGTACTCTCACATTTTTTAAATGAAAAATAAAGTGTTGATTTATATATTTAAAGTCTTAAAATTTTAGTTAAAGATGTCTAACTAATAGTGACTTTTTATAGTGAATAAGTGTTAACATGTTGAATATGATCTGTAACAAAATTAGTATAGCATAAAAAAAAAGAGCAAAAAACTAAATTGGTGAGCTCTAAGTAGGGATGGCAATGGGCGCCCACGGGTGCGGGTTTGAGTGATACCAAACCCACACCCGAAATCAACACCCAAACCCAAACCCAAACCCAAATTTGTTCGGGTGGCAAAACCATACCCACGCCCACACCCATTGGGTTCGGGTTTTTTACACCCAAACCCAAACCCACAACAAATTTTGTACTACTTTGCAAATTTAAGCAAAACAAGGTAAATTTAAGTAAAAACAATGGAATTTAAACATATTGTCAATCACTTAGCAAAAACTTAGGTTTAAAATTACAAGGGAATTTAAAATTACAAAATAGTCTTTCAAGAAATTAAATTACAACTAAACCAAAATTAAGTTCTTCCAACTTTCAAGCAAAATTCAAACACAATTTTGGTTTGTGGTTTGTGGAAAACCTAATTTTACTTTTACACTTAATATATATGTGGGGGTATTTAGGTAATTTTAACATGTTTCAGGTGGGTGTATGAGTTTCGGGTGTGGGTTTGAGTGATACCAAACCCACACCCATATTTTCGGGTGTCACCCAAACCCAAACTCAAACCCAGTCAATTCGGGTTTCGCCCGTTGACTTGGGTTTGGGTTCGGGTGGGTCTCACGGGTTTGAGTTTTTCTGCCATCCCTAGCTCTAAGCTCTTGAGACAAAATTGTTATCTTGGGTTGGAAAGGTAGCCGTCTAGGCTCATGAGAAATTCATTCCCCTATATGTACATTTACTATGGAGATTTTTAAAATATACTCTTTCTACCATTAATTATAAACAAAAATATATTCTTTAGATTCTCTTAGCCAATTTTCCTTTCTTCAGCTTAAAGCAATAAATCACAAATGTCAAAGTTAAGGGTTCGATATGGTGTTCTCAAGGACAGTACACACTATGGGTGTATTTGATCTGCTAACAATTAAGAGATTGGACATAACAACTTTAGTTGTACAATATGATAGATTTTAAAGCTGTTCTTGGGACTAAGTTTTTGTCTCTCACAAAACCACGAGACAACTTTTTGTCCTCTGGACAAGTTGTATAGAATGTCAAAATAACATTTTGTTCAAAAAATATCGTACAAGACAAAATTTGTGTTAAGATGTTTCACATTGATTTTGGTTTATAGGCCGAACAGGGAACAATGTTAATTTAGTTTTTTCTGAATGGCGTAATAATCCTTTAGATTGTTTTCAACGCATCTAAAGTGATCTATTCTGAATTGTAAGAGTTGAGTACCCCTTGTACTCCTTATAATTCATGTTTTGCTTATCAAAAAAAAAAACATCGGTTGCGAGATGACCTGAATATGTGTTTATAAATGAGGACAATCCTCATCTTACAAGCCGATTTTGTAGGGTTGAGTTAGACTTAACTCTCAATTATAAGATACTATCAAAGTCTCCTCCACGATTCGCCGGACCGCCTACTATCAGATTTTTGATCGATTACAAGTCAATTTTGTAGAATTGAATTAAGCCAAACTCTCAATTCTAAAAATTTGTTTAATACTTTAAATTTTATTTTGTGATATATTATGTTGTATATTATTATGTCTGATACTTATATTTTACTGATGAAACATAAATATATATATCCATACAAGAAAATTGGAGCGATAACGTGGTTTGGTGGTTTGACAGAATGATTAAGAAGTCAAAAGTTGAGAAAATATAGAATTAACACATGTTATTTTGAAAAATCTAGACAATGAAGTCCACAATTTATTTTTTCATGAACCAGCTGAATGATTTTAACTTAATTCAGACGGAAAAGGCAAAACAACTTCATGATAGAATGTCCCTATTCAATTTGGCATATTCCCACCTCATAGTCTTTGGTTAAGCTTCATTTGCATCATATCCTTATCTTCATATTTGTATAGTCAAATATTGCATAGTGTCAAATAAGTTTGTGTGGTGTACATGTCTTTGTCACACTCTATTCATTTACTCCATAGATTTTAGATTTTCAATTTGTCAATCAAATCTAAATATGATTGCTTTATTATGATTGCTTTAATTACATATTTGTTTGTAACCAAATACATAAGGCTAGTAGCAAACAACAAGTTTTACAGTACTAGACTATTTTTCCTTCTTGAAACATAGAAACTTCACTATATTTTCATCTCGATATGGCCGAAATAATTATTTGATCGGCGTTAATTTGACAAAAAAAATTAGTTAACTTTTAAAAAACACGTTAATATTTTCTCTATTTTTTTATTAAATTGACAACGATTAAACATTTTTTAAAATATATTAATAAGACCAAAAACTTCTACTTCTATGACAAGTTAATTAATATTAAAATTTGAGACAATTTTGATATAGTGGTCTATATTTTTGTCTGGATAAATGAATATGATAGGTCATATTTATGAGCACTTTTTAAGATATATGACATCTCAACCAACGGAGTCTTTTGCGTCGTCTTCTTACTACATGTGACCATTTTGTAGTTGTCCAATTATTATATGGATTTTTCATTCAAACAACTTTTGCATACATGTTCTATTAATGTTCACATGAAAATTGTGGATGATATCATTTTGTTTTCTTATGAATGAATTGTACGTACTATAAGCTATGAGGATATATGCTATTTATGGATGTACAAAAAACTATATATATAACACAAATCCAAATATACATGAAGCTTATAAATAGTAGACATACGTTATAATATCTGGCCTATATAATATTTTTTGATAAAGATATCTGGCCTATACATACTATAGTACGTGTCTTATTGCACACTGCAAAAGAAAAAAAAAAAATTATGATCGATCAACTTCAAAAAGATTACTAACCGCCAAAAGACTCTCACAAATTACTAACAAAAAAACAAACTCACTATAATTGTAAAATTCAAATATATTATTATTACCTATTGAAAAAGCCTTTGAAAACTTTGGGATGGTTTCTTTGGCACAAAAATTTATTGGATCCAACCAAGGGACAGATCGAAAAAACTTTAGGTGCATGCAAATTAAATACTAATTAATATATACATATATTGCATAGAATTTTAACAAGGTGTTCATTTTCACCTTTCATTTCTTACTTGTATCTCTACATTTTTTTTCCTACCTTCTACTTTCTCTCCTTATTTTCATTCTATTATTATTTTCGCCTCCTTCTCTATTATTATTATTATTTTCTATTTTAAAATTGTTTGTTCGGGAGTCTAGAAAAGTTTGGGGGGAATTACGAAGACCAGACAAAATAATTTAAGAGATAGATGGAATACATTAAGGGAAAAAAAAATGACCCATGACATTTATATCAGCCTTTCGTTATGAATCCATTTAAAATGTGTTGCTTTTTATATGATCCCTATAGAAGAGGAGAATTAAAACTCTTTTTTTTAGTATTTCATTCTCGATTTTTGTTTGAGGGAATCTTTAAAAAAAAACATATAATTTTCACTGAGCAAAAAAACATGTCAATGTAACTAGTAAATTAGAAAAAATTAATTAAATTCTTTATATATTTAGTAATCAAATTTATTCTAGAAAAAGATATATTTGAATAGAGCATATAGAGAAATATAATAGTAACATTAAGGGTTATATTTGAATAGGGTTATATAGAGAAATATAAGCGGGTATAGTGGAATCAAATCCGCATCAAGGTTAAGGGTTATAGTCTCTAACATTTTTCTCATTCATAGTCGATATAACATTTAACCCCTTCCACACTTGGGTTGAGTTTGATACCACTTCTTGGGAAGTTCTGGGGAGCGTGAGAGAAACAATGAGACAATGATCCAAGATCACAAGATACCACATACAACTTCATTCAAAATCTTAAAACATTAAGTTTATGAGTCACTTCTCTTATAAATTAAATATTTTTTTCATTTACAGTTAATGTTGAACTTAACTACTGAAACTTAAACTCCAATAGTTATTTTAAATAAATTTAAATTGTTTGAAACAATTTATAATTATGTACGTGTACCAACCAACTCTATCGACATATCATTATTATGTTCAAAGTTTATGTACTATATTTCAATAGTTTCTTCTTTGGCATTGATCCTCGTCTCATCCTCTTCCATCATTTAGATACATTTAAATCACTGTATGTGTACGTAGCAGGTCTGGCTTCCTTATGTTTGGTTCCTTATATTTAAGAGCATGAAAAATGTGCGACTTCTAGCTCTACAAAAATTTACCGACATCCATTTCTCCGTCATGCATTCATCATTATTTACTCAAATATTTCAAAAAATACAAAGAGATTTACTTGTCTTTGTCTTTCAATTTTTTTTTTTATTAAGTTTGTACTAGAAAAAACTATAAACTTCAAAGTAATAAATGTCAGTACATTATATGTTCACATAATTAATATATTAAATAGAGATCATTCATAACAATATTGGTGGGATATGGTTTCTCGGATTTTTGTGGCATAACCATCAACCTTAAAGCTGAATTATTAGCAATTGTCCATGGTCTTAGTTTGACTTGGTCAGAAGAATACACTGAAGTTATTTGTGAATCTGATTCCAAAGTCGCTATCAATCTCATCGATCAAGAGGTTCCGAATACCCACCCTTATGTCCATGTGGTGAACCGTATTCGAAATTACAAGATTCATGATTGGTCTCTTCATTTTCAACATACCTTGAGAGAAGACAATTTTTGTGCTGATTGGCTTGCCAAATATGCTCTAGTATGAATCAATGTTTAATGGTTTGGAAATCTTGTCCTCCTACTCTATCCATTATCCTTTCGAGTGATGATATTGGTCTCTTGAAAATTAGACCTTAGTTTTTTTTACTTACTGATAAAACAAAAAATGGAGACAGAAAAATTTATGGGTCATATTAACATCTATTCTAAGGGTAAGGGTACATGTTATTGTTAGAATATTTTCTAATATTCTGTGGGCTGCAATCAATTGTGGGTTTTGGTTTTAATAAAAACGGGTTGATGTTGTTGTGATCCATTTGATGATGCTTAAGCCCGATAATTGTGATCAGTAATAATGGGCTTGAACACTAATTCTGATTTGTGTAGAAACAAAGTGTAGGCCCAACTCTAGAGTCCATGATGGGTGGTACTAGGGTTGTTATCTTATAAATAGATAGGCTAGGTCCCCTTTGCCGTCACGTTGTCAAATGAACGCTCATTTGTTGTCTTCCCCATCAAAGACCTCAAAGAATGGAGCATGTGATAGGCAGAGGAAGACCTTGTCTAATATATCGATGTTTTCGATATTGGTGCGCTTCTGGTAACGATGGTTTGTGATTATGATTATCAAGTAAGTGTGTTCTAATCTCATATAATATATCGATCTCTAATTGTTAATTATTACATATGGTATCAGAGCCTCTTATTATATGAGTTAGAACCCTAATTTTATTGAGCCGAAATTCATCCTTTTCCCGAAATCATCCTTTTTGATTCATATGCTATATTGGAAATAAATAAATTGATTTCGGTTCATGGATTAGTGTATCATATGCTTCTCTTGTTGCTGAATGCGTTTGTGAATAATAGCGATGTCTGTCTGATCACTGAGAAATTTTATTCGGCTATATATATATTTTTCCAGTCAATCACGTTTATTTAATTTTGATTGACCTGAAACTGTAGATGCTATAAACCTATTTGTTGGTTTCAAAATATTGTATGACAATCTTATTTATTGGAATTTGTTGCAATTATGGGATCATTCCTCTAATTGATAATTCAGAAAAAATAATTATTTATGCCGTGTTTGGTTATTTGGCTTATCGTTTTCATTGATTGCCTTAGAAGTTGCCACATACAAGTTTCAAGTTTTGGTTATGTTATTGTTTATGAATTTTTCCGATCAAATCATTTAGTTTTGCGGTTTGTGCTTTATATATGCCTTGTTTTCGGTTTCAACAAATTATAAGTAATATGCAATGGCATCGTTTGGTCTCTGTTTCTTGTTTATAGCTCTTTGGCTTAATTTTATTTCATATATGCCATTCAGGTGAATATGATTGTATTCAGAATTTTATTTATATCGTTTCTAAACAGTACAGAGTGACCATATAAGATCAAAGCACTGAACTGTTTTTATTGCAAAGTTATGCAAATATCATACTTTGATCTAATTTTGATTTGCAATGGGATGAAACTTGTGTGGTTTGTTTCTTGTTGTTGCGTTTCAGTGATAAACAATGAGTGCATTCAGTTTTGATTATTGATTTGAGATTTCAACTTGTAATTATTTGTCCCTTAATTGTGGTTTTCTAATTTTCGGAACCGATATAAGTTCCCTTTATAAATCAGAGAGATCCATATTTTTCTTATTTTTATATCAGTGGTTATTATTATTACTTTATTTGGAATTGATCACTTATATTATATAAGTTCCTAATGTGGAAATAAAGTTTTACTGATAATGTGGATCGATAATTATAGTAACAAGACATGATTCTATTTTGTAGCAACCATGTGAAGTATGTTACGAGAAATTGGTTGAGGAATTTTTTTTTTTTTTTTGGTACCAACCACAATTCAATTTAACGTGTTCTGATATTAGTGTTCAAATTTTTTCTGTTTTGCTCAAATAGTATTTATTTAATATTTGTAGTTATGAGCAAATTCAGAATTTGGACTATTAATTTTAAATGTTGCTAGCATTCATATTTTCTCCTGCTTAGCCTTGGTGATTGTCACTCTCTTTCTTTTGAGAATACTGCTCAATTATGAAATATTCATAGAGAAATTTTTTGAGCAATTATTGAGGCGATTGGAGATTGAATTATCTTTGCATTGATTTATTATTAGATTTCTTTTATTATTATGATATAACGGTTTGCACTTGATTTGTGACCATTTGAGATGACACCTTCAAATATCTTATCGCGGAGTCTTTGATTCTCATTGATTCTATTTGCAAGGATGAAAAAGTCACACTCTTGGAGGTTAGTGGTGTAATTATTTATCCTCTTGTGACTTGTTATATAATTGCATATAAGGAGAAATTTGTTTTCTAACATTATCTACTAGCTCCTTTTTTAAAATGATAAATGTGCAATTATATATGAAAGTTTTATTGTTTTTCCGGAATATTCTTTTTTTTTTTTTTTGACGGAATATTCTAAATTATAAACTCTCTATATATAATCATTAATTGATTTTTTGTTATATACTCCGATTTTTAAATTTTACTCTATTGAGTGAGAGTATTTCAAGTTTAATATTTTGAGAGTTTTATTCTGGAAAAATATAAATTTGTGTGACATTGTTTGACATGTCCATTGTGTGATAGAGAAAATAGTTGAATATTTATTTAAATATTTTAACACTTTTGGATTGGTAATTCAACTATAATTCTCTATCAAGTGGGAGAGTTTTACATGTCAACTATTTATAAATGTTTATAGAGACTTATATTGAGGAGTCCTATGTTATTTATAAAAGTTCGGGACTATTTGTTTTATATCCTCAATAATATTTCAAATGAAGTCTCATATTATTCCGCTGCATAAATCATTTATTTATTATACTGAGTTGACTGTTTCACAGTAATGATCTCATATGAGTTGACTGTTTTATAGTAATGATTTCTCTCCCCAACTAAAGACATATAATTGTATGTGAAAACTTTTAATTATTGATTCCTATGCAAGAGATTTCGTGTGTTGGTATAGGCCGTTACCACCAAAGTGGGACCACTTATATTGATTGATGAGATTTTCTTTGTAGTTTGAGGAATGATTTTAATTATAACATGTAATTTTCTGCCCAAAGGTGATTATTATATGTTACGATTAAAAATTAATTTGAGATGAAGTTATTGGAGAATGCGTTGAACGGAGGAATTTGCCAGCCCAAAGGTGACAACTTTCAAAGCTCAATGTATACTCATTGATTAACTCATCTGAGGTTTTGACTGGGGATTAATTTGACCTTAGTTTGTACATTCTGCCCAAAGGTGATTGTACTATTATATTGGGCTCTTTTGATAATACTAATTCAATTTGGTTTTGATTCAAATGAATTTCTCCAGTTATGTTTCCATTGAAATGTTGAACATCATAGATCACTTGATTAGTAGGAGATAACTTATATTCTTTTGATATACTTGATTAGTGGGAGTTTAAAATTTTATATTAACTCCTTTTATAAATTTGAAATTATTTGAAATATAAAAATATTTGAGCTCAGTGTTGTTGGGATCACTATGCCGGTGATCAACACTATTTTGGAGCTGAGGCATTATATAAATAAATATTATAGCTCAGTGTTGTTGGGATCACTATGCCGGTGATCAACACTATTTTGGAGCTGAGGCATTATGTGAAAACATAAATAAATAAGCTCAGTGTTGTCGGGATCACTTAGCCGGTGATCAACACTATTTTGGAGCTGAGGCATTATGGTATCTTAAGAACCATGTAATTTCTCTGGCTTTGAGGCATTTGAGAGAAATTATGTCTAAAATATTGGAGCTCGATGTTGATTAGATCATTATACCGCGGTAGTCAACATTGTTTTGGAGCTTGGACTTGTGGTATCTTATGGACCATAGAATTTCTCTAGCTTTAAGGCATTTGAGAGAAATTGAGGACTGACGAAGAAAATGATAGTATGGTTGAGATCACAAACATATCATTTTCTCGCTATACTCTACACAAATGACTAGTCGACGGAGTTTGGTGGTATTTGTAACCATGGAAGGTGTTGTGTCGATAATGATATAATTACCGCTATGATTCGATATCATTTAACTTTTGTTGGATGGAGTCTTAATTAGATGTTGCATCTTGGGATCAATGTGGCCACGTTAAAATATGTTATCAACCCGAGAGTCGTTTTCAAAATGTTTTCTTCAAATTAAATATACACAATTGATTTTGCCCAAGTGGGAGAATGTTAGAATATTTTCTAATATTCTGTGGGCTGCAATCAATTGTGGGTTTTGGTTTTAATAAAAACGGGTTGATGTTGTTGTGATCCATTTGATGATGCTTAAGCCCGATAATTGTGATCAGTAATAATGGGCTTGAACACTAATTCTGATTTGTGTAGAAACAAAGTGTAGGCCCAACTCTAGAGTCCATGATGGGTGGTACTAGGGTTGTTATCTTATAAATAGATAGGCTAGGTCCCCTTTGCCGTCACGTTGTCAAATGAACGCTCATTTGTTGTCTTCCCCATCAAAGACCTCAAAGAATGGAGCATGTGATAGGCAGAGGAAGACCTTGTCTAATATATCGATGTTTTCGATATTGGTGCGCTTCTGGTAACGATGGTTTGTGATTATGATTATCAAGTAAGTGTGTTCTAATCTCATATAATATATCGATCTCTAATTGTTAATTATTACAGTTATACCTAAAAAAATAAATTTAACATCTCTATTGTATAAAAAAAATAAAAAAATTTATTGATATACAGTATGTTTAAAATATCAAATGCACAAGTTTCAAAAAGAATATTTTCGTTTTTACACCTTTAATCTTTAAATTAAACATCATCTGTATAATAATTATATATCTCCATATGTCATGAAGCTGCTATCTATCTTGAAATTAAAGAATAGTATAGTACAGAAAGATACAAAACAAAAAGTTTGTGGAAAAAAACAATATGAAAGGGATTTTAAGGACCAAGGGCAAGTTGCATTCATTGCATGGCAGAAAACACACAAAGGAAATGTTGGATAGCCATATATCCACATACATCATATATGTACTCAAATTCATTGAGTAAATATTGGGGACCATATATTATTATTAACTTAAATAAGCTCTTTTTGATGATGTTGATTTAATTTCTGAATGAAACAAATTTATGAGCTAGCTATGATGAGATGAGCTCAATATTAATTGAATTTGTCAGAGTTGGACCGACCGACCTCACTTTTCGTTCTTTGTTGACACGATAAATCTCCACATGCTCACTTTCTCCATTTATTCACCAAACAAAATTTTTAAACTTTGAGTTTTGTCATTTGTGCATGTCAATTATAAATTAATAATATAGTTATTACAAGTGTTTTAGTCTCTTAATTAATTAGTAGTAGATTTAATCAGCTAATCCTAAGTTCAATATTACTTTCATTTGAATACCAATGGTTGACTTGACACTCATGGTATGGGTTTAAGTCATCTACTCATGTTATATTAGTAGATCAATAAGCTTGTAGTTATTATTACCGTAAACAAAGCACAGCTCGGATGATAAAATGTTAAAAGAAACTATTTATTTAAAAAGTTAAATATGTCAATTTTTAATGCATTGACTTTTTATATTTTCATAAAAAGTTACTATTTAAAGTTTTTAAAGACTATTGTCAAAAAAAAAATTCTTAAAAAATGTCCTAGAGCACTCGTTAGCATTTTCCTATTTATAAATCATCAACCAACAAGAGTCTTAATCATGGCAGCATAAGTTTAATTTATGCTCTTGTGAAATATAAATGAACCAACTTCTTACCAATTAAATCAACCTTTGTTGGCAAATTAAGATTAGTAAGATACAACTTCAATATAATATAGGGTCAATTTCTCAATTTATCCTCTTAAAATGCAGGAGGTTTATCCGAAGCACATTTTTTATAATTTATATTTTAACAGATTTGAGCATATAGAGGGGGGATTGAAAAACTATATATAAAGCCCATATTATTGAATTTTTCTACCCTTCATTCTTCCATTTTTCTCTTCCCATCTTTGTGTTTCTTTTCTACCCCCCATTATTCCATTTTTGCCCTTGTATAAAAACTTTGAAATGCATTTTACGAAATTTTTCTAGTTTAAATTCGGAAGTGGGTAAATATTGGAAACGTGGGGTAAAAAAGAAACACGGAAGTGGGTAGAGAAAAATTCAACATGAACAGCTTTGAAAGCCCAATAGTAAATTGACTACCCATCATAGGGATTCAGGAATAAGATCCAGTAGCCCATTTGCATTTCTACTTAAAGCAACAACTATTTACTCCTTAAGCATCATTTATTCTTGAGATACAGCTCTATTGATCCAAACTGAAATTATAATGAACTAGTATTTTGACCCGTGCCAAGCACGGGTAAAAAATATATTTATAAAAGAGTTAAAAGAAATTTTTCATCTCTATAAATATTTTAAATTTTATTTTAGTCCCTGTATTCTTTTTAGCGTATTTTAGTTCTTTAAGTATTTTGGGGTACACCTCACGCACCCTCTTTTCATACTCCTCTTCAGGCACAGCCTTGATTGGAGCAGCAGCATCTATCACTTCAACCATGTTGCAGTCATAGACTTCGACATAGGTAGCGTCAGCAGGTGGCAAGGGATCTGAATCTACCTTCATTGGAGGCTTTGCCTTATCAGCATACTTCAGCCTTCCTTCATTCAGCGCTTTTTGCACCAAATCCCTGAAAACAACACATTGATAAGTTTTATGTCCCAAATAGTTATGAAACTTACAATAACCTCTTTTCTTTCTTTGTTCTATTGGTGGTATTTTCATATCTTTTGGCACAATAATTTGGCCGTCAGTCACCAATAAATCAAAAATTTCATCACATTTAGTAATGTCGAAAGTATAAGTCTTCGTAACAAACTTATCATTTTTTGGTTCGATAGGATTTTTTCCATTCGACGGCCTCAACAATTTGCAAGTGTAAGGAGGCCCAGACTTTAATTCAGCCACATTAATATCACTATCATCGAAATCTAAGTATTCATCACTAATTTCATAATCAATTTCATTATCATAGGAATCAACAAAACCTATTTCTTCCTTTTTCTGAAACTTAGAATTTCTAACTTTTTCAGCTTTTAACCTTTTGATTTGTCTTACTCTGTCAGCCAACTGTGACATGTCTCGAAGGTATTGGGTATCCAATTTCTTTCGAATCGAATAATCTAACCCACCAGCAGCCATTTCCACTAGCTCGTGTTCAGGTACTTGAGTAAAGCACCTGAATTTCAGCAAACGAAACCTATTTAGGTAGTCATCAATTGACTCTTGGTTTTTTCTTTTTACACTGGCTAACTCTTTCAGACTTATCTTGGTTTGGCCCATATAAAATTGCTCATGGAAAGTCCTTTCCAATTGGGCCCAACTATGAATCGAATTGGGAGGCAAAGTTGTAAACCAAGTAAATGCATTCTTGGTAAGCGAATTAGGAAAATACTTCATTCGCAAATTTTCATTATTCGCCAAATTCCCAGACTCAGCTAAATACCTAGCAATATGTTCTACGGTTGACTCATTAGTGTCCCCAGCAAACTTAGTGTATTTTGGGACTTTCCAACCTCTTGGTAACTCTGTTTGCAACACGTATTCATGAAGGCAGAGACAAAATTTGGCCTTCGACAACCCGTGTTTAGGCCGTTTTGGGCCAAAATCGTTTCGACCATGTTAGCCAAATTGTGTTGGCCAAGCAAGTTATTGTTCTGCACCTCCCGCACTACCTCGTCAGGATCCTGGTTCCTCCTAACCATTACCACCGGGGGGTTCTGATGTACCACTTGTGGATTTGGGTTGACAATATGAGGGTTTTGATTTACTACTTGAGGTATTTGATTAACCTCGGGAGGATAATAGGTTTCCTCTTGTACAACTGGCGTAGGTGTTGGGTTAGGAACTGTTTCATTGGCCACATAAGTTGGCCTTTGCTGCACTGGAGTCGATGACATTGCAGGTAATATTACTTGTGGAGTAATAGGATTTACTCTAGGAGGTGGTGGGGGTGTCCCAAAAAAATCTGCAATTCGACTCATTTGAAATGCCAACATTTGATAACTCTCGTTGGTATTCTGAATTAATGGATTAAACACAGTACCTATTTGTTGTGTTAAGAGATTAACCATTTCATGGTTGCTCTCATCCATTTGCTGCCTCAAAGACAACACAGACGCAGTCGTTAAGGGTGTGGGAGTTACCCTTGACGAAGTATACCTATCAGATTCGAAAACTGGCATCCCTAAGCCAAGTGTAGGGGGAGGCCCATACATAAAACCCTGACCTGATGGTGGTTTCGAACGTCCAAAACCAGCAGTCACGGACGGAATTGCCATAGTTGGTATTGGCAAAGTTGGAATAACATCATGCACAGTCGAAATAGTTGGACTGGAGAATATTGGAACATTCACCAACTCAGATGTTACCAAACTCTGTGGAGGTGGATCGACTCCACCACTCGAACTTGCTTCGCTATTCATCGCACTAGAATTTTGATTTTTACTAGGATTAGATCTCTGAGTAGTTTTAACCATAACCTAACTTATTACCAGTTATATGCAAGTACCAAGTTTCTCATTCCACAACATACAAAGAACACAACTTTAATAAACACAAAACCAGTCCCACTGGGCGTGCCAATTTGTTTACGTGGAAATTTGGTAAACAACCGCTAGTTTAAGTATTTAAACTCGCGAGACCAACTAGTAAATCTCAGGACAATTTTGTGTTTTATTCGTTTTAAGAAAACTGTTTGAATGTTCGTTTTAACAAGGAATCAGATACTTAGAAATTAAATAGTTTTCAAAATACAAGAGAAACTAATTCGAATCGCCTCGAAATAGCAGTTTCTCGAGCAAGTAGTTGGAACTCAACTTAAAGAAAATTACTGGAAAGCAAATTGCATTAAATGAAAAGCAATTACAAGTAAAGATGGTTCACAAAACATACATTTCTCCTCTGAATTCCTTTCGTTCGATCGCTGAGTACTTAGAATTTTAGAGAGAGTGTTTGTATAAAATTTTGTGACCTTTGTTCTGAATGAAAAACTACTATAAATACTACTCCAAAGTGGTAACTGCTTCTTGATCATCTGGACGCTCTTCGATCTGCCACGTCGACCACGTTCTCCACTTTCATCTTCCATTCCTTCAGCGCGCGCCAATGCCTTTTGGGGCGTTCATTGTTTCTTTTTTGGGCTTGGCCCAACCACCTCTCGATTCGATTTCGCGCTTTCGATAACCTCCTGGTAAAACCAAAACTGGACGCGTTTTCCATAGCTCTCGAAACGCTCCTTGGCTTCGACATAGTTAGCTCTCGACACCAACTTTGAAAGTTTTATTTTGACAATATAACCTCCAAATAAATATTGGACCCACCAATTATATTTAATTGATAAATACCAAATTTATATCCAACAGTTAGTTAATCTTTATTGTTAATTTCTTTCAAAACTTGAATGTGTTTATTTGATCCAACTTTTTTCTTTTTTGCAGATGATTCAAGGTTTATCTTTGGTACTTTCAATATTATATTGGCAGTTTCAAGATTCATAAACTATTTATTTTATTGTAATTAAATTTGAATTAATTAGAGTTTTGAAATGTTTACCTGAAATACAATTTTTATTGTTCAAATGAATATGTTATAGAGTCGATTGAAATTTGACTTATCATTTAATTAGTTTTGTTTGTTTGTCTCTTTTGGTTGATCTTATAGTTGTAACATGGAAATTTGGATATTTTGTCCAAAAAGTTTATATAAGGGAAACATGAAGAAAGAAGTGTTTATGTGTCCAAAAAAAATAAAAAAAGTTTATATAAGGAAAACATGAAGAAAAAAAGCAGAAAAAGGTAATTAAACAGAGAAAATTAAAGTTTATGTGTGTAAATTTTTGTTTTGTACGTGTAATATTATTTAGAAGTTTCACTGCCACTTTCGATAAAAAAAAAAGTTTCATTGTACTCAATTGCTCAAGTCAAATATAGAAATAATATATAACTAGCGTATTAATCTTACACTAACACAAAATTGGGCACACAAAGAAAAACACATAGTATAGTTTTTTAACAAAAGAAAATAACAAGTTTACAAAAATATATATGCATTCCAACCCAACAAAATAAATTAATATGCATTAATTATGACAGTAAAGAAATCTATAGATTCATACATTATTACGGGATCTATTCTATTTTTGTAATATATATTATAGTTTTAATTTCTACTCATGTTAATATGAAGGACTATTTTTTTGTAATTTCTACGAGAACTTATTGCCCTAGATGCAGTGCTGTGTGCGACAAAGAGGCCACTACAGGCCTTCAAAATGTTGTACCTTATGCTGAAAACAAGAGAAAATGGCCAAAAGCTAGGCCAAATCAAAAAGCTTGGCCTTACAAAGGGGCCAATTGGGGAAAACCTATTACCAAAGGCCTTTCGATCCAGCAAAGGCTAGGCCCCCAAAACACTTTCAAACCATCTGGGAGAGCACCTGTTAACCAATGGGTGAGTGGACAATATGTCACTTTCAATCGAAGGATGATGGAAAATGGAAGCTCTAGCAATGTCAACGTGAACATTGTAGCTGAACCCAAGGGTTCAAAAGTGGTAGCTGGAAAGGAAACAGTGAATGCTGCCACTGAAGTCAACAAATATTCTTATAGGAATAACTATAAGGGAATATGACTCGCACTCAGTGGCGAAGGTTTCAGAGGAAACAAAAGTTGACAGCAAAAGAGGCTGAGGCTGGGGGCAAGGTTGTTGCAACCCAAAAAGCTGAAAAGGTTGAAATGGCCAAGAGGCCAGTAAAAGAGAGGCTTTCCATAATATTGGAAGAGCCAAGAGCAGGAAATGCCCAAGAAGGGGCAGAAGA
This sequence comes from Trifolium pratense, assembly GCF_020283565.1. NCBI lineage: Eukaryota > Viridiplantae > Streptophyta > Magnoliopsida > Fabales > Fabaceae > Trifolium > Trifolium pratense. The sequence goes on from NC_060063.1 coordinate 2,935,190, forward strand.
TGAGGATGACATGGAGGATGATGATCTCCTGGATGAGGGGTCTGATTTCGACGTCATGGTCAATGTGGTATCCATCTTGCCACTAGAATATGATGTGCCTACTGAAGTCAATGAGTTGGAAGAAGACTTCGAGGCCCTTAATTTGGCTGATCATAAGCCAATGTGTTACTATGTTATGCAAAATGGTTGTGTCGAAGAGCAAAAAGCTGTCTTCGAGAAGCCAGACCTGGGAATGCAGAACCACTTGAAGGCTTTGTTCATTAGGGCAAAGGTCAATAATGTGGGAATCAATAAAGTCTTAGTGGATGAAGGATCTGTGGTGAATATCATGCCTCACTTTATGTTGAAGAAATTAGGTCTCTATGACACAGACCTTCATTCCCACAACGTGGTGCTGGCCAACTATGAAGGCAAAACTGGCCATTCCCTGGGGGCAGTGCAATTGGAAGTATGTGTTGGTAGCACAGTTCGGAAGACCTTGTTTATGGTCATAGCTGCCAAACCTAATTACAATCTGTTATTAGGCAGAGAATGGATACATGGTGTTTGAGCTGTTCCCTCAACCATGCACCAAAGATTAATTATCTGGAGAGAAGATGGTTTAGTCGAGAATGTGGAAGCAGATCAAAGTGCATATGTTTCAGAGACAGGCACTGTGACTTTACAGAACTTTGACAAAAACCTGGCTTTGATTGCTCCTTGTGGTGAGCAAGATGCTGCCTTCGATCCAAATGAAGTGGTGTCAAAAAATGTATACCACTCAGTTAAGTTGCATCCAACCCATGGCTTTTGTTGGGAAAGGGAAGACATAGAGAAACCCTTATGTGAGGATGCATACCCACCAGTGTCTGGATGGGTCAACCATGATGAGTTTGATGATTGAGTCCCCAGCATGGGATCGGATTACGGCTTACGCAGCCGAAAATAGAATCAAAATGGCTCTTGAGGCCATTAATGTTCAAGAAGATATGGCTGTCGAGGCCAATGGTGACTTAAGAGACGAACTGGCCTTGGAGGCTAGTGAGATAAATGACGGAAAAAAGCAAAGGTTGGATTGTATCTATGATGATGAGCCTTTGGGTTTTGAGAAAGATCCACATAGTTCGATTCAAAGAATGCAAGCCCAAGATCCTTTGCAGGAAGTTGATATTGGAGATGGCTCTGTTAAAAGGCCAACTTATATTAGTGCCAATATAGACCCAACCCTAAAAGACAGAATGGTCGAGTTGCTTAAGCAATACAGAGACTGCTTTGCATGGGACTATAACGAAATGCCTGGGCTAAGCAGAAATCTTGTGGAGCATAGGCTACCCCTTCGACCAGACAAGAAACCTGTAAAACAGCTTCCAAGGAGGTTTGCACCGGAAATCATGACAAAGATCAAAGCAGAAATTGAAAGGTTGCTCAAATGCAAGTTCATTCGAACAACCAGGTATGTGGAATGGTTAGCTAATATTGTTCCTGTTATTAAGAAAAATTGATCACTTAGGGTTTGCATAGACTTTAGAGATTTGAATAATGCTACACCTAAGGATGAATATTCCATGCCTGTAGCCGAAATGTTAGTTGACTCAGCAGCAGGGCATGAATATTTGAGTATGTTAGATGGCTATTCAGGTTATAATCAAATCTTTATTGACGAAGATGATGTGCCAAAAACCGCATTTCGTTGCCCTGGTGCTTTAGGCACCTATGAGTGGGTGGTGATGCCTTTTGGATTGAAAAATGCTGGAGCAACGTACCAAAGAGCCATGAACTTAATTTTTCATGATTTTATCGAAATATTTATGCAGGTTTATATTGATGATATTGTTGTGAAATCCTCCTCCCAGGATGAACATATCGAACATCTTAAAAAATCGTTCGAAAGAATGAGAAAATGTGGATTAAAGATGAATCCACTAAAATGTGCTTTTTGTGTACATGCAGGAGATTTCCTTGGCTTTGTTGTGCATAAAAAGGGCATAGAAATTAACCAAAACAAGACAAAAGCTATCATGGAGACAAAACCTCCAGGAACGAAGAAACAACTTCAATCTTTGCTAGGAAAGATCAATTTCTTGAGAAGGTTTATATCAAACCTAAGTGGCAAAGCTCAACCTTTTTCTCCACTGCTGAGGCTCAAGAAAGGTGATATATTTGAATGGGGAACGGAACAACAAAAGGCATTTGATGATATCAAGGCATACTTGTCGAAGCCTCCAACTTTAATGCCTCCTATTCGAAACAAAGCAATGAAGTTGTACATCGCAGCATCAGATTCAACTATTGGAAGCATGCTCGCACAAGAGGATGAAAATGGCGTAGAAAAGGCTATTTACTATCTGAGTAGAATCTTGAATGATGCTGAGACTAGATATAGTCCAATTGAAAAACTTTGTCTATGTTTGTATTTCTCTTGTACCAAACTTAAGCAATATATCAAACCAGTTCATGTTTATGTTTATTCTCATTTTGACATCATTAAGCATATGTTATTGAAACCAATATTGCATAGTCGAATTGGGAAGTGGGCTTTAGCTTTAACTGAATATTCATTGACTTACCAACCCCTGAGGGCTGTAAAAGGTCAAATAGTGGCTGACTTTCTTGTTGATCACTCAGTGGCTGAGATTCCAATAACATATGTAGAACGTGAACCTTGGATGCTATACTTTGATGGCTCGAAGCACAAACATGGTACAGGAATTGGAATCTTAATCATTTCTCCTTTAAAGATTCCAACAAAGTTTAAGTACAAGATTAATGGAACATGCTCTAATAATGAAGCTGAGTACGAGGCTTTAATTGCAGGTCTAAAGATTCTTTTAGACTTGGGGGCAAAACATGTTAAAATCAGAGGAGACTCTGAGTTAGTAATAAAACAATTGGCAAAGGAATACAAATGCATTCAAGAACATTTGATGAAATACTTTGTCATTGCCTTCTCGTTACTAAAACGATTTGATTCCTGTGACATTCAACACGTGCCTCGGATCGAGAACCAAGAAGCAAATGACTTAGCTCAAATTGCTTCTGGCTATAAGGTAACAAGGGAAAAATTAGATGAGATAGTTGAAATTAAAGAAAAACTAATCTCATGTGAGGTAATACCCCACCAGCTGGGGGCAAATGAACCAAGTGTCGAAATGGAGTCAGAAATGGCAGATGCACACTTTGACGAAGTGATGACTGAGGTCTTCGTGATTGACAATTTGGCTGACAATGATTGGAGACAACCCATTGTTAAATACATAGAAAATCCAACAGGTACAGCCGATAGGAAGGTGAAATATAGAGCCTTGAATTACACAATCATGGGAAATGAGTTATTTAAGAAGACTCCTGAGGGAGTTTTGTTGAAGTGCCTCAATGAAAATGAGGCGTATGTAGCGATTTCAAATGCCCATAGCGGGGCCTGTGGCGCCCATCAAGCAGGCCACAAAATGAAATGGCTTTTGTTCCGACAAGGTTTGTATTGGCCTTCCATGCTTAAGGATTGCATAGAATATGCGAGAGGCTGTCAAGAGTGTCAAAAACACGCAGGGATACAACACGTCCCTGCCAGTGAGTTGCATTCGATTATCAAACCTTGGCCTTTTAGAGGCTGGGCTTTAGATTTAATTGGTGAGGTTAGGCCTGCGTCATCCAAGAACCAACGTTATATACTAGTTGGGATCGACTATTTTACCAAATGGATAGAGGCCGTTGCCCTAACAAACGTGGATCAGGAAACAGTGATCAATTTTATCCAAGACCATATTATTTATAGGTTTGGGCTTCCTGAGACGATCACTACAGACCAAGGAACAGTGTTTGTTGGTCGAAAGATGCAAGATTTTGCTGAACAATCAGGTTTTAAACTAATGACCTCGACGCCTTATTATGCTCAAGCAAATGGCCAGGTTGAAGCGGCCAACAAGGTTATAATTAATTTAATTAAGAAACACGTTGCTCAAAAGCCAAAGAATTGGCATAAGACCTTGGACCAAGTCCTATGGGCATGTAGGAATTCTCCTAAAGAGTCAACGGGTTCGACACCTTTTCGATTAACATATGGTCACGATGCTGTGTTACCTGTTGAAATAATGATGCAGTCAATTCGAGTGCAAAGGCAATGTGAACTACCTCCTGATCACTATGGGAACATAATGTTAGATGAATTAACAGACGTGGATGAGGAGAGGTTGCAGGCGTTAGATGCTTTGATTCGACAAAAGGAACGAATTGCTTGAGCATATAATAAAAGGGTTAAATCCAAACTCTTTGACGTAGGAGACTTAGTTTGGAAAGTCATCCTTCCCATGGACAGACGGGATCGAGTCTTTGGAAAGTGGTCACCCAATTGGGAAGGGCCATTTAAGATTTCTCAGGTTTTGTCAAATGGAGCTTATGAGATTGAAGAGTTAACTCCTGAGAAACGTTCAGTCAACATGAATGGCAAATATTTAAAGAAATACAAGCCAATGTTGCAAGAAATAAGCATAAGAAACGAATAACGCAAGAATAAAATTTGCAAAATGGTAAAAGGAAATGCCAAGAATCAATGTTTATTCATACAAAATCAACAATACAACCAATCATTCAAGAATGTTCAAGAAAGTACAAGAGTTGGTTGAATGTTGAAGGGTAACCATTTAAGGTTTACCCTGGGCTCGCGCTCCTTCATCCTTTGAATCAGAACTGGAAAGTTCTGAGATCTGAGAGTCTTCATCCTCAGAAGAAGGAGTCGGAGTTCCTGGATATTCTTCGTCAGGCTCTAGGGTGCTGAGGAACTCGAGGTAATCTTCATCTTCATCATTTGAACTAGAGCTTGAAGAATCAGAAGAGAGAATGATGGTTTCTACTACCTTAGCTGGTGCCGGCCTAGGGCGACGGATTCTAGTGCGTGGAGGTTTGGTAGCTGGAATCTTGATTCGTCCCCTTCCAAGAGGACGTGGCGTGCTTGAGCCCGGGGTAGAGGAAGGAGAACTTTTCTTGTTATCCATTCTTTGCTGAGGGGTGTTGATGCGTTAATTTGTGCAAAGTGATGAACAAAAGAGTTGCAAGGCGTGGGTATTTATAGAAGGATTAATACGCGTTAATGGCTAGGTAGTTACAACTAACCATGGTCAGTTTGCATAGGGAAATGCCATGGCATTAATGCCCAAAGCCATGTAGTTAATTATGTTGACTGCTTTGGAAACATGTTCGCTTCATTCCTTACAAAATGCCATTAATAAGGCTTGGGATAATAACCCAAAAGAAGGAAAGCAAACAACAACAAAGGAATAACATACTCAGCCAATATATGAACATGCAGCATTAAAAAGCTAAAAAGGGCATACATTCAAAAGGCATGTACGAAATTGTTCGACAGTTGCTAGTGTTAAAAGATTTACAATTACGACGTCCAAAAGAGAATAAAAACTTAAGACTAAAAGGAAAATTTATAAAGTCAAGGTTGTTGTTGGGATGTCGAAGGAGGCTTTTGATTGGCCGCTTGGAATTGATAATACTGAGTTCGAATAGACGCCAGTTTACGTTGTAGCATTTCTTTATCACTAGCAAGGTGTTCAACCCGCTTCTGGACAGCTAGACCATCACTGTAGTGTTGGATGCCTTCACGTGCTAGCTCATCAAGCTTGACCTTTTGTGCTTCGATAGCTACTGCAGCTAGTTTTTCCATCTTAGCCTCTTCCTGTCGAACCTTTTCCTTTAACGCTTCGATTTCAGATTGCCATTGAGCAATATTGTTCTCACAAGCCACAAGTTGCTCAAGAGCTTCATCAGAGGCAGCTTTGATAGTTGTGACCTCTGCATTGCAATTATTAGCTTGCTCGAAATGGTGTTGCTGGGTTGCAAGCAGAGATGTCAGAAGGCTGCTAGTCCTGGTTAGGAGTTGAGATTGACTAACGAACTGTTCTAAAAAGGTTTCAGCCTGAGTCACTAGAAGGAACATTGCTTCGTCAGTCCTTGGGTTCTGCAGCTTGCGAAAAAGGGCTTTGATGTTGTAATATATAGAAGAGTCACGCTCAAGTAGGCCCAGCATATCCCCATTAAGAATTTCTCGCCTAAATCTGATTTCATGCTCAAACTGTTCTTGCTCAAGTACATCTTCCTTACCCTCTGTGTCCTCAACAGCGGAGCTAGAGGCGCCATGACTTGATAAAAGCTTGTTGAGTGCATCTACTGGAGTTAAATCTTTTAACTTTTTGGCAAGTTCAGCTGGCAAGACAACAGTAGGAAGTGGCTTCGACACAGAAGTTCCCTCTTCACCAAGTGAATCACCAATGTAGGAGTTCCCATCATCAGAGTCGAAAGTGTCAGCACTGGGTGAACTAGACTCATGGTTTGACCCACTTGGTTGTGGTTGATTGGTAGTGGAGTGTTCGCCATCAACTGTTGGCCTCTGTTCAGTGTCAGCAGCAGGGTCAGCTTGAAAGTTGATTGGAGGATCATTATCAGTCAATACTGGGGCAGGGTTTGTCAAAGGATTCTGTTGCGGTAGGCCTTGATCAAGTTGGTCTCCGTCATTGTTAGGCCTAAGGGTATCATCTTCGAAAGCGCGGTGAGGTGAGCCAGGAGCCTTAGGTGGTGATGAGGTTTCAGTAAGGATGGCGGTTTCGACAGGCTGAGGAGATGGAGGTTTTTCTGCTATATCTTCAGGATGCGTACCACTTGGTCCTTCGACCACCCCTTCAGCCGCTTTGCTAGGAGCAGGCTCATCTTGAGGAATAACTTGAGCAGAATTGTGTGGCTGAAACAAATGAAACCATGAAAGAATGAGTAACACAGTCAAGAGCTGAAGAAGTAACAAGAAGTAAGAATGGCCTACTTGGGCTTGAGGGGTAGCAGAAGCTTCAGGCTGTGAAGTTGTTTCTTTTGCAGTAGCAGAAGCCTCGACAACAGTAGCTGCAGTAGGAGATTTTTTCTGTTTCTTTTTCTTCTTCTTCTTTCTCTCCGATTGCTCTAAAGGAGGGTCCTCAGGTGATGCCAGAGTATCAGGTTGTGCCTCAATCTCAGAGGACTTGCGCTCAGGAGTGCCTTCTTGGTTGGGTTGGTGTTCTTTCTTCTTCTTCTTCTTTTTCTTTTTCTCATCAGTAATGGGTTCAGCATTATGAGGGAGATCTTGAGCGGTGGCAACGTTAGTCTGCTCAGGGATGGTCGAGAGAACAGGAATATCATACAGGCCACAGTTCAGTAAATTCGCATTTAAGACAAAAGAAAGAGAAGTCTTTAGTTAAATGGATACCTCATCTGGAGCACTCGAACAAGTGGCTGGAATAGGCCTTTGTTTCTTCGAAACAGAAGGGGTTCCAGTTGAATGAGGCCTTTTGCGTGAAGCAATCTGGAAAGGGCATATCAAAGTTAATATGGAAATCCTACAAAAGTGTGAGAAGCCACAAAAAGGCAAAGGCTTACCTTTAGTTCAACCTTAAGTGGTGGAGGAAGAGGTTTGCTAGAATTGCTGGAACCTGCCTTCGACTTACTCCCTGCATTGGAGAAGTGCGCATAAGAGAAAAGCACGCAAGGTAAAAAATTATGCAAGTAAAAGTAGAACCAAAAGAATACCTCTGGCGTTCAGGTTCGACTTAATCTTGTTCAAAATAGATGAGTCGAACCCATTAGAGATAGCAGTAAGCAAGGCAGTCTTGTCAACCAGGCGTCCTTCATAGTGTCGAGACCACCAGGTAAAGAATTCCCTAGTGCAAGCACGTGAGGGAGCGAAGTCGAATGGGGTAAGCTCATAAGAAGGCTGATTGAAATGGTTCAAGAACGAATGGAACTGTGGTTCTGTCATGCCATGCTTGCCTAAACAAACCTCCCTCTCTTCTAAGTATATGCTCTTAGGGAGTATTTGAGTTAAGCCAAATTGGCGAGACACCAGGTTTGGGAAGTAGCCAACTAACCCAAAATCTCCAGAAGTCAAACCAATTCGACAAGACAAGACTGTAGGCATTAAATAAGCATTCCAAATGCTGTTGGTTACCATCTCAAATTCTGGTGGAGAAGGAAATCTGTGAGTAAACCAAGGAGGACCAAGTGGCCTATCCACAAAAGGAGCAAAGCTAGGCTTGAATTTCTTCAGGCTGAAAAAAGCATTAAAATATTGCTGAAAAGCCACATCATAACTAAGGCCTCTTTCCCTAGGAATCATTCTTGCCAGCCTTGTGCCTTCGATTTGGCGCGTTCTTGATTCCTCATAGTATGGCTCAGGCAAGAAAAGGTCAAGTTCAGCATGAAAAGTGGCAGTTAGCCATAATTGCAGCAACCAGAAGGGGCCAGCACCTAAAAAGGTAGATCCATCGCCTGTTCTCTTAAGGTGTTCACAAGCATCCCTCATAGATTCATAAAGACATCCAAGAACAAGTCGAGCGAAGTTGAATTGCTGACATTCATGTAGTTGAATAGCCATAGGGATGAATTTCTTGGCTACTTGGAGAGATTGAGTGCAGAAGACATACTGCGATAGCCATAAGGTTAGGAAAGCAACGTGTTCTTCGTCACTCACTTCATCACTAGTCTTTCGATTTTCCACAATGTATTTGGAGTAAGACTTGTTTCGAAAATCGAATTTGATGGTGTCAGAAGCCTTGCAAGGATCATAAGTGTCGCCAAGAGGTGATAGGCCAGTAATGGCAGCAACATCTAGCAGAGTAGGAGTCATCATGCCACATTCGAAGTGGAAAGTGTTGGTGGAAGACTCAAAGAAGTGTAAAGCAGCAATAATCATCTCTTGTTGGTATTTAAGGCCTGTCCGAGAAAGTTGAATAAGGTCATAAATACCACAGGCTTGCCAAATGTCAGCTTTATCACGTTGTACCCTGTCTAACCAGCCAAGGTATTGGTCATTCAAAGAAGGAGCCGATCGAAACACTCTGTTAGGCGCCTTGATATAGCTAAAATTATAGGGTTCACTAATGAAAACCCTAGGAGCACAAGGTTTATAAACAGGAAAAATAGACAGAACCTTGGAATTCCGACTTTTATCACTTGGTTTGGGTCCCCCAAACGCATGCACAAGGTTATCAACAGAATAAGGAAAGATTAATTGATTTTCCCAAAACTTTTGCAAGTCCAGACGCAGCGATGGTTTTGGAACCACATCCGTATCGTAAGAAGAAAGAGTGGCGGCGGTCCACCTACCGGCGTAAGGAAGGATTTTTCCAACGTCTGAACCTGACGCCATTGATGAAGGTGTAAAGATGGTGTAAAAGAACGGTGATTAGGGTTAAATTTGGGAATCACAGGTTGTTTGAGACAGTTGAGGAAAATCCGAGTGAAAAGAAAGCTGGTGACGTGGTGATAAACAGAACGGTGAGAATAAGAAGTCTTTTGAAAGCAAGAATTCAAGAAAGAATCACGGAGGATGAAGAAGAAGATGAACAGTTGACAGAGCGAAAAATTGAAGAAAACGCAATAAAGGGAGGATCTAGCTATTTATAGAGGCACGCGATCTGATGAAAATAACAAATTTTTTCAACTTCCTATGTTGATAAGTGTCCAAACCCCTTGACAGGTTGAAAAGAAAAAAAAAAAGAAAAAAAGTTTTGGAGCCAATCCAAAGTTTTGAATGGCAGCCTAAACGATAGGAGAGATAAATGGAAAAGAAAGTTATCCATTGATACTTTCAAAAATGCCACTTCCTCTTTCGATAGACACCGTCGAAAATGGCATTTTTGGGGGGCAATTTGTTGGATATAAATTTGGTATTTATCAATTAAATATAATTGGTGGGTCCAATATTTATTTGGAGGTTATATTGTCAAAATAAAACTTTCAAAGTTGGTGTCGAGAGCTAACTATGTCGAAGCCAAGGAGCGTTTCGAGAGCTATGGAAAACGCGTCCAGTTTTGGTTTTACCAGGAGGTTATCGAAAGCGCGAAATCGAATCGAGAGGTGGTTGGGCCAAGCCCAAAAAAGAAACAACGAACGGCCCAAAAGGCATTGGCGCGCGCTGAAGGAATGGAAGATGAAAGTGGAGAACGTGGTCGACGTGGCAGATCGAAGAGCGTCCAGATGATCAAGAAGCAGTTACCACTTTGGAGTAGTATTTATAGTAGTTTCATTCAGAACAAAGGTCACAAAATTTTATACAAACACTCTCTCTAAAATTCTAAGTACTCAGCGATCGAACGAAAGGAATTCAGAGGAGAAATGTATGTTTTGTGAACCATCTTTACTTGTAACTGCTTTTCATTTAATGCAATTTGCTTTCCAGTAATTTTCTTTAAGTTGAGTTCCAACTACTTGCTCGAGAAACTGCTATTTCGAGGCGATTCGAATTAGTTTCTCTTGTATTTTGAAAACTATTTAATTTCTAAGTATCTGATTCCTTGTTAAAACGAACATTCAAACAGTTTTCTTAAAACGAATAAAACACAAAATTGTCCTGAGATTTACTAGTTGGTCTCGCGAGTTTAAATACTTAAACTAGCGGTTGTTTACCAAATTTCCACGTCAACACTAACCAAATAGAAAAGAATAAAAGAGTCTGGGAAATTATATCGCCCTTTCTCCTCTTTTGTGGTCTTCTCTAAATAAATAAAAAATAATACGGAAAATAATCCTAACCTAATAAAAAATAAATCAATTTTCTCCTTAATTGCAATCATCTTGGTCTTAATTGAGTCCTTTCACATTCTTTCTACATATCTGCAAATGAAATATAACAAATGATTAAATCCAATATAAAACATCATATTGACAAAATCATTATAAAAATAAAAAAAAAATCGGGAGTAAATACTGATAAAAAAATATACATCATATATTTGCAAGAAAAATAAGATATGAGAATAAAAAATAAAAAATAAGAATAGAAAGACATCAAATAATAACATTAATTATTTTCCATGATTTATGGATGAAATATCTTAAAATTAAAAGTGTAAATAAATACTAACAAATAAATCTGTACAATAGTAGTCATTTTCTAAATTTGTAATTTTGAATTATAAACAAAATCGTATAAAGCTTCTCAATTTTTAAAAATAAATTAAAAGAGGATATCACACATTTTTTTTAATAAACATGTTTACACTCATTTTTTTATCCTATTACAATTGCAATGACTAATAATAATTCTTATTTTAAATTGTTTTAATAGTAAGAATAATTCTTATTTTATCGGTTATGTATATTCATCAGTCATTAATTCCTTAGTCCTTAATTGCATATATTTCTCATATGTACAACTTTTTTTTTTTATGTCATTATTTAATTACATAATTACATAATTGATTACCATTTATACGATTTTGGCCAAAAATAAAAGTATTAATTGAACAGTTTATGTGGAAAAAAAAATTTCCGCATAAAATTGTGGAATTTCTTATTGCTATTGCTATATTTAGACAACTTTTTTCTTGTCATAAAAAGATTCAAATAAATTTTTAAGTCATTTTATTATTTGTATTTATATCAGTTTAATGTTATAGAAAAACTTTTCCTTATTAAAAACACGCTATTGGTCTAACGAATGGAATGACTTTTATTTCATTAAATCAATAAATCAATGATGCGTTTTAAAAAAAAGGCAAGAATCATGAATGTAATTAATGTGATAATTGGGATTATCATATTTACATATGGTGTGTGGTCAACAATTTTATTAATTTGGTTTAATGAAATAAAATACGCAAATGGGCTGGACTGAACAATTTTTTCTACATGTACCATTTTCGTTGTTTATCATCATTTTGGACAGATTGTTTTTTTGTCATTAATTTTAATAACCACATTAAATTTCAAATGCATGAGAAATGAGAATGAATGAGAAGATGAGAGAGAATAAATCTGGTTTTATCATATTTATAGATTTATAGATTATAGATATAGATAGATTTCATTGAAGGCAAAATCAAAGGAGATGTGTTGGTTGTTTTTAATCAGGCCATAAAATATGAGAGAAAAAATGAAATCGGTTTATATTGAAGTGGAAGAAATAGTCACAAGAAAGGGGGGTTTGAATTGTGACCCTTTTAAAATTAATCCTGAACTCTACAAAATTAATCTCAAGTGTATACTTGGATAAATGTTAGTGGAATATAAAACAGCTTGTTCTGAGAATGTTCTCTGCTGCGTGAGCTTGTTCTGAGAATGTTCTCTGCTGCGTGAGAATTCAAAGTGAATGTAGATTAAGTGGTTTGTGTGATGTGTGTTTGCAGTAAATAAATAGTTAAAGGTAAGAGAGATTCACACACAAAAATTATACTGGTTCACCCAAATCCTGGGCTAGTCCAGTCCCCACGCCTGTGAGTTTTCCACTATGATCTCGAGATACTACCGATCTCAAATACAAATCTTCTTTGATCTAAACCACGATCAGAAACCTCCAATCCCTACAAGCTTGATCTACCTTAGCCATACAGAGGTGTCACTCAATCAATAGTTACGTATTGACTTGAGCCAATCTTCTTTTTACAAAGGGAAGTTGTTCTGGATCTAAGCTTATACAAAAACTCAAAACTAGTTTGAGAAGCTTATACAAAATACACTTAATACACTCAGTAATATTGTGATCCAATAGGTTGATAGAGAGCTGGAGTGTGAGTGGTAAAATTGAGAGACAAAGATATAACCACTTAAAAGTGGGTTATGTTGAAAAGTGGTCTCTTGAGAAATTTGCTTGTAGAAACTCAAAGGTTATTTGAGAAGCAAATAGAAACACTCAATAAACTCAGAAGTATGATGTGAATGAAGAGCCTGAGTTTGAGTGATGAAAGAAGAGTTTTAGGACTTGTAGACAAAAACAAGTAATTGATGATTTGTAGCTTGAACTCTTGCTCTTTCTCTTGGATTTGCTTGCCTTTTATAGATGCAACCTTATGTGTGAGTCTTGGCCTTCAAGTATATCAGTTAGAGAGCAAATTATAGCTGTTACTCAGTGCCAAAGATGCTTTAGACAGCTGCTGCAAAATTGCCAGATTCTCTGCTCATTCTTGAAACAGTCTTGAACTGAATTTTGCTTTGATCCACAAGAGGCAAAGAAGTGTGAGTTGTTGGCAAGTACAAATGAGTTGTTTCCTGCTTCCTTCCAATGTCAGAGGTCAGATATAGCCATTTGGAACCTCAGTAAAAGGACTCATGACAGTTGGAAATGGTTTTGAAAAACTGTGTGCAGGATCGTTCTTGAATCAGTCTTGAATCAGTCTTGAACCAGTCTTGACTGCATCAGCAAGTGTGATGAAGCTTCATCTCTATTTTCTTTGTGATATGCAGCTGTTCAGTAGGCTCAAGGACAACTCAGAGATAGCATTAGCTTGGGAATAAACCAGCTGGAAAAGTATCAAGGCATGTAGGACAAAAGTGTACTTGTTATGACACTTGCATTGAAGAATGTTTCTTCTCAAGTACAATACAACTCATAGTTCAAAGAGTGTTGTTGCAATCTGATTGGCCTATGATATATGATCAGATATTTCAGTTGGTTGATCAATGCCACAAAAGATCATGAATGATCAAACTCATAATTCTTTGCATGAATTATGACTAGGAAAGCATATACTTAAAATTCCACCAAGTGTTGTTGATCCTAAAAGAGATTATCTTCTGTAGAGATTTGATCCATATTTCCTTTGTAAAGTGCTTATTTGTTTTGTCCAAAGTTGACTTATAAAATCAGAAAGCACTTAATCCAAAACATGCTTATATTCAAAAGTGCAGTCTGTCTGTTAAGAATGTTCTCAGATCATTCTTGAAACAGTATCTCAAGATTTTCTTAAAGTGGGATCTTCATGTTACTGCAAAACTTTCCACAATTCCTCTTGATGTTTTGCACACATTGTTGCTTGTTCATTGAGTACTTTGAGATGCTTTTAGTGGAGGCGTGGGAGTACTCATCATGAGGATTATCATTTTCTAGCTTAGACAATGATTGAAACTTTTATGCATTGTGGTGCATAAGCTCCTTTGCAAATTCATGTAAAATCATTCTTAGATCATTCTTGTCTTGAGAAGCTAAGATGAAACTTTGAGTAGGTTTTGAAGATTTTCAACATATGCATCATTTTCATTGATGTTAATTGTAGTAGTAAATCCTCAAAGCATGTAACAAAACTCAACGTGAGCTTTGACATGATATAACATCAATTATGTTCTTCTGTAGCTCGTGATGCAAGTATTTCCATCAACTACGATCTTCATATTCTTCCTTGAATCTTTAATACTCATTGTGAACTCTGTGGTGATGAGGAAGACTATTAACCATGAAACTTGCTTTCTTGTTTGAATCTTCAAATCAAACCTCTTATGATTCAAACCACATCCTTTAAAAATCTTCATGAAGCTTGTGATGCTATTGTTATGATCATTTGATGCTACTCCATTTCTTTCATTGTTTGAGTATATAAAATGCACTTGTTGATGTGAGTGGCTTCTAGTTTGTCCACTTTTGTCATTACCTATCTTTCAACAAAAACTCAAGTGCAAACATCAGTAGATCACCATTCATAAAACTTAACATTTATTCCAGAAGGTTTGTTGTCATTAAAACACTAAAATGGATTTTGCCTCAACATATATATGATTGCTTATAGAGAATTATATAAATTAGAAATTACTTAAAGTTTCTACATTTTTTTTACTTAAGCTTTAATAATAAAAGTATAATAATTTATAATTGTCATGTGTCTTGTGTACACTTTCATGATACACTTTATTAATGTTTAAACTTTGATTAAATATGTATATATATGTAGATTAAACCAAAAGAATAAAGAATGAGAGATGAAAAAATACATATAAAAAGAATTAAAAAATAGAGAGTTCCAAATTTTTATTTCATAACAATAGAGAGGTTCAATAAACATGTAAGATAAATATAATATTTCATCTTCTCAACAACAGAGAGGTCAATTAATATAGATGTCTATTACATGTAATTATTTCATCTTCTTAACATGTAAGATATAGATGTCTATTGTAAAAAAAAAATATAGATGTCTAGAAATACCAATATAAAATAAAAACCATAGATCTTGACCAAATAAATAAATAAAAACCACAGATCAATCACATATATAGATGGTATACCATTCTTATCTTTTTACTGGATCATGAATCTGCAATAAACAATGAAAACAATTATAATCAAAATTAGAAACCATGTATTAAGGTTATACACGTTGCAAACACTCGAATCAGGGTATTCAATTATGATAGAAATGTATAAAAAATTAGACCAAAAAAAATGTCATACAAATAAGTCACACAAAAGAGGTGAAGAGAAGAAGAGAATACCTATGATTGTTGTAGCTAGAAAAAAAAAATAGGATAAACAAAAGTATAAGAAGATTAAAATTGATGTGAGGAAAATTTGATGAGAAAGTGAATAAAAAAAATAAAGACAAAAAAAGAGTAATATTACTATACCTGAAATACCTATCACATAAATAAAATGGTGATATCTACATATTGTTGGTATATATATATATATGAGTATATGTTTAGTCCTTCATAGCATGATTAATTATAATTGTAGGAAAAATAGAAGAATAAACAATTGCACAAAATAATAGTACCTCAATAATATGAATGTTGCATATATTTTGTTCCATGAATCTCAACTTTATCTCCACAAATCAATCTCCATGGGAATCCCTGGAAATCAAAACATGTATATTTTCATCAAATTAGCAATAAGAACCATAACACAAAAATCTACCAATACAAAACCACATAAAAAAGTATATTGTATAAATTAAAAGTAAAAATATTTAAAAACATATACATATAAATCAACAAAAACACAACGTATGATAATAAATTAGTTCAAACATCTCATCCATCATCATGTATGGTTTTCATTCACAAATAATATAAGAATTTTTCTTCTATTGCCATGAAAAACGTATTTTTACCATAATTAGAAATAAATGTATTACCGAAATTATATCACATTTATTGCTCCGTGAAAATTAAGGAAATATTTTTTAAATTCAAAATGTGAGAAAATGCGCATTAAAACTCATAATTGTATTAAATGTCAAATGAACCACAGAGAAGAATGCATATGAGAGAGAAAGAGAAATCATCCTGGCTTATTACATATTATAGATTAAGACATTGAGTTCAACCGGTTAATATCCTTTATATATTAAGACAGAAAACAGGTTTCCCTCTTAAACTTACTTGATAGTCCGCCTAAATCTTCTACTTTTTTTTTTAATTAATTAATTACTTAATTGTCAACAATAACATTTTGCAAAACCTTTCAAATTCATATTCCAATACTACAATTAATTCCACCTAAACTCCTACCCATATTTTATTCTTCATATCTCATACACATTCAATTCCCCTTTCCAATTCTAATAGCCACCCTTTAGAGCAAAGGAAACAAATCGACATCTTTATTTTTTTTTTTTAAATTCTATATTTTTCCTAGAGTTAAATATATTGTTCATCCTTATAAAATAAAATTAGTAAATTTGGTTTTTATCTCTATAAAAACAAAATCACTTTTTTTTCATACTCTAAATATTTTCTATTTTGTTTTTAGTCTCTCATCGGTCATCACCAATTTATGTTTATGTTCATCTTAATCAGGGTCGATCCTGACTATTTGGAGGTCTGATTTAAATATTAAAAATAGACTCCTAATAAAAAACATGTTAAAAAAAATTTAAAAAATATATCATTTATTTAAATTATAAGTAACATAAGAAACATCAATAATGAATTGATTCAAGCGGTAGGCGTTTTGGTTCCCTTAAACATGTGGTCACATATTCGATTTCATGGCTCATGCGTATGGAAAAAATTCGGTTGGGAGGGGAGGAAATTCTTAATCAAGAAACGTGTAATTTTTTTTTACTTGATTAGGATATCTTTTTTTATTAAACATATGATATTTTACTAAACATTGGTAATATATAAGCATTATTATAAGGCCTCATAATTAATCTATTGAGTACATTTGATATTTTATAAACACTAACCATATATAATTATTATTATTATTATATTAATTCAACATTTTCAGTTGAGCCCCTCAAAATTTTGAGGCTCGATGTTGTCGCTCACCCTGCACCTCATAGGGACGGGCCTAATCTTAATGTCATTGTTTTGACCCCTTTTTTGTTCAAGACATGTCTATATATTATATTAAACATATATAATTTCATATTTTGTTAAAAAAATATTAAAAACATATCAAAATGTTGTTCATTAGGATTAAAAACAAAATAGATTGATATTATTCTAAGGATAAAAACATTTGATTTTTTTTTTTGTCAAGTAGGCATAATGACTAGAAATTTCATTTTTAAGGTGGATAAGTGAGATGACTGAGATTCGAACCTCGACCTCCTGCATATATAATACAATGTCCATACCAACTGAACTAAACTCATGAAATAACATGTGATTTTTTTGTTTTATAAGAACAAAAAGC
Source organism: Trifolium pratense (assembly GCF_020283565.1). Taxonomy (NCBI): domain Eukaryota; kingdom Viridiplantae; phylum Streptophyta; class Magnoliopsida; order Fabales; family Fabaceae; genus Trifolium; species Trifolium pratense. The sequence goes on from NC_060063.1 coordinate 2,952,549, forward strand.
AAAATTCGTTAATTTTATAAGAACTAAACTCATTTTTAGCACCATAGATCTTGGGAACGTCTAATATCGACTCGGTCCAATGATGGACGTCTAATATATACCCGGTCCAATGATGACACCTACGATATATATGCTATGCGTATTTTTGTTTTAAGTATTTAATCTATAAATTGTAGTGGTCCATCTGAAAATTTTAGTCTAACTCCGCTATTAACCCTAACCATTTGATTAAGGTTTACTACTCGGACTAATAAATTAGCAAGTTACTTGATTTCACCGAAAGAAAGTGTGAATAAGCAAGCATGACTTCAATTTTAAATCTTGTCTAGATAGAAAGATTGCAGTTTGCATTAACACTTTACGATATTATGAATTATGATGATGCTTTATCTCTTTTTCTTCCTTCCTTCATGAGATAATAATCTACATTAGGCCAAGCATGCAGAGAATTGGAGGAAAAACATAACTTAGAAACACAGAAAACCAAAGTAATTAAAACAGGTTCATTGGATAGTTTGTTAATGGAGTTTGAAGCTACTAAAAAAAACAAGTTGTTGACTATTTAAATTTTGCTAAATAAATATTAATCAATTGTTTTCATCCACAAAATAATGTGGCTTGCTCTTTTTTGAAATATCTACCTTTCCTTAAACTTCACTTCACTCTTACAAACATTCTCTTTTCTTTCCATTTTTCTGTTTATTTTTTAATAGAGCTATGAATCTAGATAGATAGATTTGCCGGCAAATCCCAGCAGTCACGTAGTCATGTGTTGGTGGTTATTCGATTAAAATTGAACGGTCTATATTTAAAATCAGTATTTTACAATATAAAAAAAACTAAATCTATTATTTTTAAATTGTCGGATAATATTTTGGCAAAAAGTTGATTACACTAAATCCAATTTCGAGAGCTAGAGCCTTGGAGGCTATAAACAAATGGTGTTGCTAAAGTCAAGTTTGGCAGCATGAAAAATATATTGTATAACGAAACTTACCAAAATTTCAATTTAGTATCAGAAACTGTAAAGACATGTCAACTTAATTTTTGACATCAACCAAATTTTAAATAGTATTTAAAATTTATTGTAAAAGAAAATAGTATTTAAAATTTGGAAAATCTATTGATTATGTTGGTTCTTCATCCAATTGCGATTCTGAGCATGTTTAACTTATGCAACCACGTAACTTTATCTTCTTGGGTGGCCAAAAAAATTATGCTTACATAAATTATAGAATTATTTTAACTATTTATTTTTGTTTGTTAATTATTGTTGCATTTGAGAGAAGTTTTTCTAAATTTAAATTATATTTGGTCAAGTAGTCTGGTGGTTAGAATTCCACATTTTCTAATTAAACGTAAATACGTGAGAGTATCAGAGTTTAAACTCTGATTCCTATAATATAATTTGCAATATTTCTACCAATTGAGTTATGCTCACCAATATATCTAAATCAAAATTATTAAAAAATATGGATCTTATTTTTCATATTTGTTGTTGTTTACTGTGTCACAAGGTATATTAAATGGCTTGATTTTAATAGAGTTTTCTATAAAGAATCGTGATTATGAAAAATAAAAAATATAAATGATTTTGTAGATAAAAAATGTAGGAAGAAAGATATTCAATTAATTTATTAACGGTGATTGTTATCTTATATATCGTGTAGAACACTCGAAATCTTAGGAATAATAAGTGTTGGTGTTATTTCTTTTTTTTTTGTCAAGTATCTTGGTGGACTCAATTTCACTAATTAAGATGAATTAAGTGAAAAATTTAGGGTTCAAACTTTAATATCTGCATATTATTATAATATTTCAACCAACTGAATTATACTCACGAAAATATCGATCTTAGTTGTTAACATTAATAATGACATTGATAGATCCTATTATATGAATGAGTGTCATAACATTTTGTGTTTGGCACTTACAAAAGAACAAATTATATGATCAATATTTTAAAATTTCAAGAACTACTCTATTAATATGATAATTTTGTTAATGTCAGAATCTAATTAGTTGCAGCATTTTAGTACACTGAACCTTTAGAACAATTATAGGGACAAATTTGGTTTTTACTCAAAATCAAAATGTACTATTGCATTTTTCTATTCATTGAAATGTAAAACCCGGTGACATTTTCAAAGACTTTTCACATTCTATGTGCGGTTTGGTATAAACTAATGAGTAATGGTTGATGATTCTACAATTATTATGTCTTGTCCATTTAGGATAAAGATTCTCTGCATCGACAAGAGTACATGCATTTAGGATATATATAGATTCTCAATCGTTTATTTAATATCAGTCGGCTTAAATTACACATATACATTTTCAATCGTTCGCCTTTAAATTTTACACCATTAATTTGAGTTCGGAGAGTCAAAATCAATTACCCTGTTGCGTGTTTACTGCGTGAAATCTAAATCCTAGATTTAGTTTTTATAGGTTTATTCTACTAGAGATAACTCTTCAAAGCGTATCAGACATTAAATGTGAATCTCGTTAAATTGAGATTTTCAAACTTTGTTTCGTCATATTATAAGAGTATACTATAGCTCCTTCTACTAGACTCAACTCTTATCGGTGTATCGTCATACATGTGTTCCTAGTTATTCTTTAGTCCTTACTTACTACTACATGTGTTCAACAGCATCCAGCCAAAATCGCCCACCGGCTGATTCAATGTTCCCTTTTCTGGATTTTGATTCAATGAAACCTTGCTTTCTGGGCCACTGCCCCTGGTTTTTTACATACATTATAGTTTAAAATGTTGAATCATTGGACTCAATCCACAGTGGCTTTTGGTTCAACTAAAGGTCAAATTTATGATGCACAGGTAAGACTCAAGAATCAAAATAGGTTACGATATAACGTGATTTATTTGGATTGACTTATTTGAGCTTATATCATATACAAATTAGTTTTGATTATTTAATAATAAATGATACTATTAAATCAAATACGATATAATATGACTTATTGATTCAACGATAAAAAATACATTTAAAAATGGTGCAAGATAATTTTTCTTCTACAAATTAGAGGAAGCCTCAATTATAAAACAAGGCTACTTGAAATATCTTTGTGTACAACACAACAATAAAGAATCAAAACTTTGAACACAAGAGAAAATCTGATTGACCATCAAATCTAAAATATATAATAATAAATGTCCACTCATTTGAAGTCTTTACTAAATATAGACTCAACACTATTTAATTAATTAGTCTCTATTTATTATTCTGTTAAGACAGTTTTTGTCTCTTTTTTTTAACACTATATATACCTCATCCATTTATATCACTTCATCAAACAAATACTTATCATATTAACAAAAAAAAATCAAAAATACACTTATCATAGATATGGCAATTCCTGTTATAGATTTCAGCACTCTCAATGGTGACAAAAGGGATGAAACTATGGCCCTTTTGCATGAAGCATGTCAAAAATGGGGGTGCTTTCTGGTAATGTGAATAATAATAGTACTAGTATTTGTGTTGGTTTTTTTTTTCCACCACCAGTATCTTGCCTACTGGACCGCTTAATCTGGTTCGGGGTCAGTTCTGACATCAAGTGGTTTCATCCCCCTCCTGATCGCATTGTGGGGGATCAAACCGTGGATTTGTGATGGTGTTTTGATGTAACATTTTATTTTTATGCTTTTAATGTAACATGTTACTACTTGTGCAGATTGAGAATCATGAAATTGAAGGGAAGTTGATGGAGAAGGTGAAGAAAGTGATTAATGATTACTATGAAGATAATCTGAAGGAAAGTTTCTACCAATCTGAGATAGCAAAGAGGTTGGAGAAAAAGCAAGACACCTGTGATATAGACTGGGAAAGTTCATTCTTCATTTGGCATCGTCCAACTTCTAATATTAGGAAAATTCCTAATCTCTCTGAGGAGCTTTGGTTAGTCAATTCAACTTCTAACATTTGGCTTCTTTTCTAAAGCATAATAGAATGTGAAAATTTTCGTAGATTTTCAATTTAGTCCCTGAAACTATTAATATTACAAAAATAGTACTTAAAATTGAAAATCTTCAATTATATTAGTTTTTTTGGATTAGTCAATTTAGTTCATGAAATTGTCTGACAAGGACTAATGTGATCGAGAATTTTAAAATTGAATGGTCATTTTGAAATTCCGCTAATCTTAGATCAAGCTAACAATGATCTATAATATAGAAACGTGATTCCCTCCAATTCTTTGTCTTAAAGTGCGCATACATCTTAGAGGTTGTTTGAGAGAGCTTATGAAAATAGCTTATGACATGTTCATAAGTTTTTTGAGCTTATATTGATCCATAAGCTCTTCAAGATAGTTTATGAAAATAGTTTATAACTTGTATGATAATAGTTTGACTTTATTTTATGTTTTGTTATAAAAAAAGTTTATACATAAAAACTTATACGATAAGCATAAGCACTTAAATAAGGTTTTTATCCAAACAAACAAGGTCTTATACCAAGTATGTATATTATGTGCTTGTGTAAATGCAGCAAAACAATGGATGAGTACATTGGAAAACTAGTTGAACTGGCAGAGAAATTATCTGAGGTAATGAGTGAGAATCTTGGTTTGGAGAAAGAATACATAAAGAAAGCATTTTCAGGAAGTAATGGACCAGCTATGGGAACAAAAGTGGCAAAGTACCCTGAATGTCCATATCCAGAATTGGTAAGAGGATTAAGAGAACACACTGATGCTGGTGGAATCATCTTATTGCTTCAAGATGACAAAGTCCCTGGTCTTGAATTCTTCAAAGATGGAAAATGGGTTGAGATTCCACCTTCCAAAAACAATGCAATTTTTGTCAACACAGGTATTTGCGCGCTATTTTATAAATAGCTTATCTACATGACACTAACACGTCTGATCAAAGTTGTGTCTGGTGTCTAACACGTGTCCACCAATTTTAGAAGCTCGTTTAAATCATTTTCTCAATCGTCTTAACAGGTGACCAAATTGAAGTGTTGAGCAATGGTTTATACAAAAGTGTTGTGCATAGAGTTATGCCTGATAAGAATGGAAGTAGACTCTCTATTGCAAGTTTCTATAATCCAATTGGTGAAGCCATTATTTCTCCAGCTCCAAAGCTTTTGTATCCAAGTAATTATCGTTATGGTGACTATTTGGAGCTTTATGGCAAAACTAAGTTTGGTGACAAAGGTCCTAGATTTGAATCCATCAAGGATAAGGCCAATGGGAACTAGTAGTACTATTACAATCATGTGTAACTTAAAAAAAAAAAAAAAAGTATCCTAATACCCTTAATTTCTACTTGATGTTACAATATAGCCAAGAAAGGAAAATGTAACACCAAGTTTCCATTTTCTTTTATTTTCATTTTTCATGTTGTTATATGAATGAATAACAAAGAAATATATGTTTTTTCTTTGATTCCATAAAGGGAAAAATTATAAGTTAACCTGTTGTACGTTCTCTATACATTATTTTCTTCTTAATTAGTTCTTTTTCTTTTTTAGCTTTATGGCATTGTCTTCTATTTTCAATCCAAATCAGCTTTAGCATTGTGAATGATTAAATCTTGGAGCAGATTAGCCAAAAATATATCATCTCATCTCATTGTGTATTTCAGTACTGTCAAAATTATTCAAATTAACAACAGAACTAACAGTCACATAGTAAGCTTAGTGTTAACAAACTAACACATAACAAGATTTGTTGTATTGAACAGTAAATTTAGATTAAATAGCAGTCATCTTGGTCTCATGGATATTATGAAACTACAGTACTTCTAAATTTTATCTTATGCTCTCTGGAGTATTTATGTGTTTCCCAATAGTTTACATACACATAAGCTTCATCATATATTTCCACCCACCCTAAATCTATCATCCACTTTCAAATAAAAATATGATAACTTTTGAGTCAAACAAGTGAACAATTGAATAAGCTAATATATAAGTTCATATGCCACATATGAACTTCAACATAACAAAAGATCCAAGTCATATATCAAACTAAAAACAAAATTATAAGAATTTTTTAGACAAACGAGCAACAATTTTCATAAACTAATATATAAGTTCATATTTCATATATAAACTTCAAAATAACTAAAGATCCAAGTCATATGTCCAATATTCATAATTCCTACTTTCCTATACTTTGATGATACTGGTACAAATCATCCTATCCATCGATCTCAAGAGCAACGTCGCTTAGTTTTTCCTCGTAGTCGAATGACAAATCATTTTAGATAATAAAAACAAAGATTTCAAACGGTAGAAGAGAACTTACTTCCAAGGAGTCGGAACTAAGCTTTCAACGTAATCAATGGCAGAGAACCAATGAATATCGTTGGAAATGGTAGTTCTCTCACTACTCTATTATCCCTTTGATTATAGATAATTGCTTTGTCATCTTCTTCATTTGTTAATATCACTCACTGTATCTCTCCATCCTTAGAAATGTATAAAGGCAACAATGTAGACTCATCCAAGTAATTAACCTCAATTGGAATGTTAGGCATTTGAAGATCAAAGAATCGAATTCTAAATAACTGAGTCCAAGACTCTCGAACTATTTGGTTGTTGTTTTCCTATTTGTATACGTCAGTCTATTCTTCTATATGTTTTCTCACTTCTTTCTTTTGTGTTGTTTCACCTTTCCTTTATTTTGGATTTTTGGCATTGCCTTCTATTATTAATGTACTACATGGTACACAAGTATTACACTAATAAGCTTGGGAATCATTTAAAACAAACATAGGAATTCACATTATGCATAGAGGATGAAAAAACTGTGACTTCATAAACTTCATCACTCTCATGGAAATAACATTTCTTAGGTAAGATCAGATTGATTCTATCTAGCAGTCAATGGAACATTATATCCTTCCTTCTGAAGACCATGTCATAAAATAGTTTATCTTATAAATCTTGGAGCAGATTAGACAAAAATATCTCATTGTCTTTATTGCACATGATAAAAAAAGGTAGTGTTAATGTGTTATGGCTGCTACATGCCATCTTGTGGCCTTTGTCATGAAGTTTATTACTTTAACTCTCTTATCTTTATTGCACATGATATGAAACAATGCTATAACATTAAAAATATAAAAATATTGGCATACAATATGAACAAATTCTCCATCAAAGTAACTTCTGATAGGTAAATACACCTGCTACAAATTCTCATTTTATATATTTCTCTTAAGCGGTAGGAAGCTTCCTCGAGTACACAACGTACATGGGATCCGAGCGTCCAGGATTTGGAGATATATCCACAGCCTACAGAAAAAGAAGTTAAATTGGCCTTAGCATTGGCAACACTGTCACATAATGATCACATCATTTACAACATTGTAGAGACTTTCCTATTTGTTTCATGACTAGTAAAAGAAAATTCTGTCAACTGGTGAAAAAAACCAGTTGAAGTAATTAACCTTCTGCTTTATTTTAAACTACTATTTAGTATGTCAATAACTGATCTTTGTCAAAATATTTTGTTATTAGAAAAAGGGAAATGCCGAATAATAAGAATAGAAGTCGCACAAAAACTGAACATATATCACAAGATACATTCTCATCACAAGTTTCCCTTCATGATCAGTTACTAATACAAGAATTAAAACGACATGGATGCACCACAAATGGCTAGTTTTGTTGGTGCAAGGGTTGTGATTCAGATATAATACAGGTGGTGTGTGAGAGACAGAGAACTAAGAAGTAAAATATGCAACAAAGCGAGCGAGGTAGTTAGATTTTAGAAAGAGGAGTTTAAAGACTCATGCTACTGGAAGCTTGTCCTAACAAAATAGGAAAATATCAGTGACAGAATTACCTGAGGAGGTTCAAATCCTCCTGCATAATGAAAATAGGATCCAACAATCATAACATGATCAGCATCCCCGGTTGATGTCCATATAGAAATGGCTTTTGTCCAGAAGCATCGGTTCGAAAAGCTGAAATCATCGATGAAGTCATCCTTAGTTGAATAGGACAATAAGAGGTATAAGACCAATAATAGATAAGAGAAATGGTATTACAGAAAAGACGAAGTGATTGTTTTAATGCAATTATATGATTGAAGGAATCGCTTTAATGACACAGTATAAAATTGCAAAGCACGATTGAAGTTGTGTCGTTTTCAGTATGAAATTGCACATGTACAAAATTGTGAACCACAGTTGGAATTGTATCCTTTTCAGTGTGAAATTATTTGCAGATTGGTTTATAAATGTTACTTTCAATGGTTCTAAAATACTATAACATTTCATATCCATAATGTCTTAACATGGAATAGTATATTGATTCATGACAATGAATTGTTCGAAGGGTCCTGAAAAGTTCTGGGATGGATTATTTAATTGTATACGGATGAACATGATTGAATAATAAAGAAAGAAAGTGATGATTTTGTAGGAAAGTGCATGTTCGTAAAAATTCTTTCAATTGTTAGATTTTACAGAAATGCTATTATGAAGTAATTCTAAAACGATAGCAGACAAGATTTTCACCTCATTATGGCCAATCCACCTGGTTTGAGTATCCTGCTCATCTCCTTGAAAATATCAAGAGGCTTTGTTAGGTAATCAACACTAACCTGCAGGGCATATTCAATTCTCAAGTAGTTAATAGTAGTGCTTTGATTTAGCTTGTCTAGTGAAGAAAAGTGAGATTATGAGATTAACAGAAAAATGAAATTCAAAGAAACTACTGCAAACATATGCATCGTATCGTACAATCCAAGTATCAGCCAATAGCATGGATTACTTGCACTAGTTTCCAGCACCAAAGTTAAAATATATGAAGAGGTATTTTTACCACATTAGTGATGACGTCGAAAGAGTTATCCTCAAATGGAAGTTTAGGGTTCACATTTAAGTCTTGTACAGCATACTCCGTGAGGACCTACAACAGAAAAGAACTTCTATCAGTAAGGCCTTCTTGATATGTAGCCATGTCCCTATATTTTCATTGAATGAAATTCTGGCTAGATAGTTATATTCAGGCTATAGGATTTTCTTACAGGGTTCCTTTTGAGTTCTTCTTCATTCATGCCTAATCCTACGACTCGTTCTTGCTTGTATCCAGACGGAAAATGGCTGACCTAATGCAAAGTGAAGATTTATGATGACAATACATGTATGCAATACTATAGAAAAGAAAATGAGTAACAGCACTACTAAATTTCTTACCCAACTACTACACATATCCAAAATGCTTACTCCAGGAGTGTTGCTAGGTGGAAAAACCTTGGAGTAATACTTAGTTAGAGCAGCAATTGCAGGGTCATCAATGTGTGTTACGAATCGAGGTGCTTCATAGAATGTAGAATCTGATGACCTAAAGGGAATTAGGGAAGATTTAAGAAATGTTTTAACTTTGTACTTCAATGTAAGGTCTAGTTTGGATTGACTTATTTGAGCTTATCTACAAATATAAGTTTTGTGAAACTGTTTGGAAGAACTTATAAAAGGCCTGTTTGTATTGGCTTATTTTTTAGCTTATTCGAAACAACTTATGCAAATAAGTAAACTTTTATGTATCATTATAATTTTTTTAAGGTAGTTTATGAAAAAATACCATATAAAGAGACAATTTTTGTTAGTAAAAACTTACGAATTAACATAAATTTTGATTTATTTGCATAAGCTATTTTCATAAGCTAAAAAATAAGTCAAATCCAAACGGGCCCATTGTTCATAAGCTGTTTTCAGTTTATTTTCATAAGTTCTTCAAGATAGCTTATGAAAACAGCTTATAGCCTATGCAAAAAAAAATTAACTTTTTTTTTTTTGCTATATAAATAGCTTATACAAAAGTGCTTATCACAATAAGCAATTGCGCTATAAGCTGTTTATCCTAACATGGCCAAAGTATAGTTGTTTGAACTTAACTTACTCATCAAAGCGTTGAAAATCCTCGTCCTTAAAGGGGAATTGCTCTGGCCATTCCACATTCTTGAGTATCTACAAAAAGGTATAATACGGGGCAAAGGATTAGAAAAACAAAAATGATTGAATTTAACCAAATTTCAAGTAATAACAAGTAGGAAAGTTCAATTCAGCATTGATATAGACAATCAAGCACAGACACTCACATGTCTGACACCTATAATAATTTTAAAAAATGAATTAATTGAATTTAATCGCGTGTGTTGGAACACATGTCAGACACCGGACACGCCTATGATTAGAAGTGTTGGTGTGCTATAGAGTATATAGAATATTGAAATATGTAAATGAAAAACAGATGATATTATTATGAGAGAAAGACCTGATCGACGGAGGGACCAGAGGTTATTCTAGCTGAGGCAATGAAGGACTTGACACCAGAAGAAGTAGACATAAAGTGAGAGAATGTTAATGAAGATGCTCCAAAGCCTAATAACATGCGACGAGGAACATTCTTAAATTTCCTGTTTAGCAGAGAAGAAGAGGAAGCAACAATAGTACGAGGAGGGTGATGAGGATTTGGTGTGGCACAACAACAATAACATGCCACAACTGGTAACCTTATTCCAACAAAATTACTCATCTTCACTTCTTCACTCACCAAGAGTACATGATATATGCTTCTGTTACTTTTTTGCTACACAAAAATCTAGTCTACAATATCAATCAATATGTCTATCTCTAGGAACAAAAAGTTGTGGCCGTTGGATTATCCTCAGTAATGCATCATTCATAAGTTAGTGAGTGATTTACATGCACATTACGTGGCTGCCTTCTTATCCTCTCACCCCATTTTAACTGCTATTTGCACCTCTCTCTCTCTCTCTCTCTCTCTCTCTCTCTCTCTCTCTCTCTCTCTCTCTCTCTCTCTCTCTCTCTCTCTCTCTCTCTCTCTCTCTCTCTCTCTCTCTTTTGCTATCATTGGGACTCATGGCATTAGCACATGGCACAAACCAAAACAAATATGAAAGGACTCTTGAATGTGCTGATTTTTGTTGGTGATTATTAGGTAAGCTGTTTCTGTTCTTAGTCAGTTATATCTATTCTGAATTTATGTACTTCACAGTTATGTATAGCATGATTCCATAAATCTTAACTCAATTAACAAATGCTGAAATTATTAGGATAGATATTCGTGGCATTCAAACTTCAAACATGTGATCTTCCATTTGTGTTGTATGTTTCATGTGGTATTTATCGTATTAAAATGACTAAAATAAATCAAATTATAGAATTAATAGTTATAAAATAATATTTCAAGTTATAAAATATCGGCAAGAATTACCATGATAAACTCTATACTTGTTGGTATCAAAGCACTAAGGTTTCAGGTTAATCACAAAATAATATTTCCCAAAAAAAGGTTGATTAGAAAACGTTAAAATATCTTATACAAAATGGAATTGAAAAATTAAAACCCTATTGACACAAAAATTAGCAATGGAAAAATTAAAGATGAAATTTACTTCTGTCACCAGATGACATCTCTAATTGAACCTATTCTAAGCTTGTTCGTTCTGCCAACACGACGAACCTCTGAATTTTGGTGAGGTTTCAAGTTCTTAGATGAAGGGATGATACCTCCAACTCCAAGACCCACCTATATTATTACTCGTGCTGCATAACCACACAAAAATGAAACAAAAATGAGCCCAGTAATTGGGTGACGTACATAATACATTTCCTAAATTTATTGGGGAAAAAAAAAATAGAGTTGATATAAAAAGAGACATTCATCACCTTATAAGTCGATTTTATAAAATCTAATAAGTTCATACCATAAATCCAAATCCAAATAATAAAAACTTGAATATCATTGGTTGAGAATTCACTTGGGTTCATGATATGTAGCACACACTCAATACTTATTGGATATGAAATGATACACTATCAGAATTGAACAAGGTTGGGAAAGGCCAAAAAATGTGATCAACAAATTTAACTTCTGAATTATTCAAGCTGAAACGAGAAGTCCTGCCCTTAGCACTGCTGTAGATGCAATTTCCTTCAAAACCATAATAATCATTAGCAGACAATGAAAAATTTAAGTCTTTACTCAAAACAAACAGAACATCGCCCAAGTCTGTTACACGAAGCCATCTATTTGATTCTTCATCAACCTTTAGAACACTGATATCAATGCCTAATTTTCTGGTATTCACTCCAGTTCTTTTAAAATACAATTCAACCACAAAAAGACTTCCACTTGACTCCACCAAATACTTACTTTTACCATCGTTATTTAACGAGGGTGAGGACTGAACCAACTTAAAGGATGAACAATCGATCCAGAAAATGATTCCGCTTTTATCCACAACATAAACCTTCCCCATATAAAGGATTATATCATGATAGATTCTATTCCCATCATCCACTATAATGAAATTGTTATATCCAATATTGGAAACACGTAATTTTCTATCTTTACGCAGGGTAAAGACCATCTGACCAAGACCCTCATCAGAGAACAACACTACTTTATAAACATCATCAAGGGGCTCAAATGTATTAAATTTACCTCCATCACTAGAAAAATTGAGAGTATATGTTTGAAACAATTCCCTAACTCGTAAGTTCATGAAATCTAACACATTAGATGGGAATGTGTGTGAGATCTGAGTGTTGGTCAAAACATCTAAGTGACGAAATTTGCCAGATTTCGATTTTTCAACCTTTATGATCCACCCTTTATTAGAAGAGCAAGTTGGCAATAATGGTTGTAGGCGATATATTTTAGTTTCGGTGAGTAGCAAAAACTTACCATCTTGAATGCGAAGTGTATGAGAAGGAGATGGAAAAGGAGGGGGAAGAATAGAGCGCCATAAAGTGCAGACACTGCGGAATCGAAGAATATCAAATGTATTCAATTTTTTGGATATGATATCTAACCATAATTCTCGAGGAAGATTTAGCCATTCAACCGTGTTATCATCCATCATCAAACACTTTTTCTTCAAGTCTCCTCCATTTGTCCCTGCTGCCGCTCTGCCCATTCTTTTCTTTTTTTTTTGATTTATATATAAGGAATCCACAAGATATTTTTGCATAGCAGTGACTACACCATGAAAATCACACACGATTTCAACAGCCAAGCAATTCACCTTTTCTGTACACTCTGATATGAACTTCTGAGTTGTTGGGGCAACGTCTTTTAGTTAGTTAGTTAATAAACACCTGTAAATAAAAAATGCAACAATGTGAAATTCCAAGATTGGAATCTTCGGAGGTATATGACAAGTAACTAATGGTCAACTCTGTATAAGATACTAAACCCCTACTGTGAATAGATGGAAGGCGTAGAGCAAAGACACATTCAACTATATATCAATATTTAAGCACTGACTACACAAATTACCAGAAACAAAAGTAAAATTTGCACTAAATCAATGTAACTTTCTGCATATACAAGTTCCAAGAAAACCAATTACCTAAATAATGTCAAAAATCATTAAGGACATTTATACCTTCAACAAAAATCAAAAGGATCAACGATGCATGGTAGTCGGTAGACGTTGCTTAAAAGCTTCATCAAAACAACATACTAACCAAACCACCTAGGATGAGACTCTATCAAAGATTTTCTACAATGGGAGCTATCTCAATTTTCTCTAAAACAATTTTTTTCTACTCCATCTTGTCTCTATGACCAAACATCAATCTTAAGATTCACATCATTGTGACAATTAGTATACTTCCTTGTTAGTAATAACATTACAACAATGGAGGACTTTACAACTATGTAATAACATTTCATTTAAACTTGGTGGTACTTTTATGTCGCAAATGACACCTAAAGATTTCCTTCAATCACGCATCCTATCTGAATCCTATCACATGGATAACCTCCCTCTACATCTCCCAATCATTTTGTATGATAGATTTAAGATACTTAAGACGTGAGAAATGTGTTCATTTAATTTCACCCCAGTTTTCGTCACAGTCAATATATGGCATGAAATTTTAAGGATAATTTAGGTGTTATCTAAGTGAAAAAAATATACAACCTCAAAACACAAGCTCAATGCTGAAACATAGGGGGATTAACAGCGCGATTTTACTATTCTTGTTTCTTGATTCAATTTAACACAGACCACCCGAACCCGAAAAACATTTTAGAAACAAGACTGAAATTCAGTTTCAAAGTTGCTGAATCCAAACTTGATTCATTGGTTAAGGCACAACCTATCTCAATTTACAATTTCCAACACCACCCCTTACTGTACACAATCACATGCACAAAAAGAAAAACCCTCCATCATTAGCTTAATCATCCCATCATATTGCCAAGTACAAAGAAACAAGAACATTCAAAAATCACACCAAATATCAATAACAAGCAAAAAATCACAACAGAAATTCAGAACAAGAAAAAATAGAAAAGAAATCGACAGTGACAGTGAGAAGAAATACATACATAGATGAGTTGAAGAACGAAGATGGTGCTATAGCTAGGGTTCGCAGCGAGACTGAATTGCTTCCAATTTTGCTGCTTGTTGTGTGTAGTATCAAAGATTCAAATGTTTTGTATCTTTGCTTTATTTATTTATTCATGCTTGGCTTGAGTTTATCGAATATTGCATTTTATTTTTACTTTGCATCATTCATCCTAATCTTTTCTCAACTATTTTTTTTTTAGTTATTTTTTATTCTAAATTAAAAATTTATGGATAAATTATTGTCGTTGACTAATTATAACATTTTTGTCTGACATTCATCAAATGATGTGACAATACATCATTGGATGCATATGTAAAAAAAAATGGGTAAATAGGTTTTTATCCCCTGCAAAATAGTCGAATTTTGTGTTACCCCCTGCAAAATAAAAATTTTGGATTCCCCCCTCGCAAAGTCAAGATTCTTCCAATTACCCCCCTCAATGGCCAACTAGATATGAAATCTTAATTTTTGATGATGTGGCAGCTTATGTGGCTTTTTATTTCAATTTTGTTTAATTTATTCGGTGACACATATATAAATATATTTCATATTTATTTTTTAAAAAATATTTTTTTTGAATAAAATTAATTCCCCTCTTCTATTGTATATATATTTCCAAAAAATAAACAAATAAATCAGATTATAATTTTACAATATTCTTTTTTTTTAAATAAATAAATATAATCTTAATTTTGTTTATAGAATTTTTTTTCCAAAATATTTGTAACAACAGAAAGTATCTATAACAACAAACAACATTCCAGTATTTTTACAGGAAGAACAAAATCTGAAGAACACAACAACATATTCATAAAAATAAATCTAGATTTTTTTTCCTTAAACAAAACTTAGAACAAAACTCATATTCATCAACAACAACAACAACAACAAAACCCACCAGCAACATCATCATCAAACCCTAATCGATTTCGTTCCACAACCATCACCAATTCTAAAAACCAGTGAAATTTTCACGGCAACACAAGATGTAATTCACTTTCAATTTCAATTTTCACTTTCAATTTTCACCGTAAAAACCCCAGCATCAGTCGTAATTCACTTTCAATTTATAAGAACCCTTCTTTAAATTTTTGAAATCACGGCAACACAAGATGGACAAAGAATAAAAAAAGAGGGATGATTGTCAACAGTGACGATGAGCTTGGATTTGATGAAGATGTGAGGGTTTCGATGAATGGTTAACAGAACTTGCTTTTATGAGAAATTGAATGCAAAAGGGAATCAGATGAAAATTGGAGTTTTCTGGGTTTTTGGTTTAGTTTTAAGATGATGTTGTGAGGGAGATGAAGAAGGTAAAAGAAGACATGTTTTCCATAGAGAGAAGGTTTCTGGACTTATGTTTTCTAATATGTTTTTATATTTTTTTTATATATTTTCTTTTTCGGTAAAAAAAAACTATAGAAAAAATATTTTTTTATATTTTTTTTCTTTTAAAAGAATAAACATATAATTAACTAACCTACATGGCACTTAATAAATAAATAAAAAGTGATAGAAAAGACATGTATGCTTGCCACATCATCAATAATGTCCAAGTTGGCCAATAAGGAGGGAAAGACAAAGAATCTTCATATTACGAGGGGGGAATCCAAAATTTTTATTTTGCAGGGGGTAACACAAAATTCGGCTATTTTGCAGGGGGGTAAAAACCTATTTACCCAAAAAAAATTATACTGACAATGGATACAAATTAAATTTATTTGATAAAAGATAGTGAAAATGATACAATGGTAGCTCTTATATAGAGCAATTTAGGGGTTAACTAACAAATCACCTAATAACAAAGTCTAACAAACTAATATAAACTCTAACTAACTAATGGAAGATACTAGCTAATCATGATTATTCTTAACATCCTCCCTCAAACTCAACATTGGAAAATTTTCCAATTTGAGTTTGAATCACAATGAAAATACAAATGATGGAGAAATGAGGGTAAACTAGCAAAAAAAAACCATAGAACTGGTAGGAAAGTATGAGAGGCCCAGACTGCAGTTTAGCAAGGTTTTAGACTCAGGCCCAATAGAACAAAACAATTCTCCATCAGCTACCGGAAGCAAAAAAAACTTCTAAAATTCAAACGCAGTGTTTTTGCTCAAAACGCAGCTTCTGACGTCGTTTCAAACTCTTCCAGTGGACCTGTACAAAACGCAATGCTTTGATGTCATTTTCGAATAATCAGGTTTGCAGTTGTGATTCAACATCAATTTTCTGCTCACATCCCTTTTGTAACAATGAACGACGCTAGTGAATTCACGGTGAGCGGCGGCGATTTCCACCAGAATTAATACTCTGACACACTCTTCACTGCCACAAGCATCCACCATCAGAATTTGCTTAGACAGGAGAGAAAACGATCCAGGGCCAAAACAAATAAGGAATTCAAGCCTTCCCTCTCTTGAAGCATTCCGTTGTTTTTGGAGGGATTGTGACAGTAACAAACTAATTGAATGCATCAAACTCATCAGACAATTTCCACCGGGATCAAAAATAGTGACGGCGAATTCACCGGAAAATTCAATAGCTAAGACGATAATCAAACGAAAAATTAACATCTGAGAAGATATCAAGGTTATCGTACCACCAAAAGTTGCGACGGAAAGAGGTTCAACTCCACCGTCGGGATCGAAAACGGTTTCGACAGTGAGAATTGTGTTGTTGACGTGGTGAAGCAAGGAGCACATGTATAACAAAACGAGATTGAGATTAAAATGAACCGTATCTTCAAGAGCATGACTAACACAGGAGGTGATGGAGCGAATTTTGTTGCAAAAGGAATCAACCTCATGGATGATCTCCATCGATTTCTTGATCAATTTAGAAGAATATTCAACAAATGTTGAAGGAGTGCTCAATTTCACAATAGGTTTCTTCTTCTCAAATTCTTTAACCTTCATTGTTGGTGGCATTTAGGGTGCACAAAATGTAAAATTTGTGCACCATAGACAAAGTTTCAAAAGCAAAATGGGAGGTTAGATTTTGCATTCCCACTAAATCTTATCATACACCTCCTACACCTTATCACATATCTTCTTCATTCTCCTCCTTCTTCATCACTATACGACTTCTTCATCATTCTTCATCACACCTTATGCACCCTAAATGCCACCTTTTTACACTTTGTCATTTTTTAATTAATGTTTTTATCTAAAAAAATTAAATAATATTAACCCACCATCATCTTCTTCACTCTTCATCTTCAAATCATTTAAGAACAAAAAAATCACAGCACAAAAATTTGGGATAAAATAGCTTAGCTAACAACTTAAATGAACAACTTTATTTTCTTCCCTTTCACTAGATGGATTCCAAAATTGTGGAGCTCGTGCGCCACAACAATGGAGTTTTTTGAATCCGAACACAAAGGAGCTCGTGCGCCGCAACAATGGAGTTTTTAGATCTGGAATTCAAAGATTTTTTTCTGGATAAAATCTACCAAAATAGTGGAGCTTAAATTTATAATCGATTTTTCTTCGTATAGTTTTTTTTGCATCTTATTCTCTTTGGAAGTTTGAAAATGTCAGATCTGGAATATTGGACCGATTCAGTTCTTTTGCTAGCAAAAATCCCATAGCAACACAGTTTTTAGGAATGGGTGTAGTTTTTTTTTTGTCAGAAACTAGTGATGGTGAGGAGGGAGAAGGTGATAGAGAATGAGGTTAGATTAATAGATTTAATTTGGTTGTGAGATAAAATCTGGTGTTGATAGACTATAATAAAATTGTGTTCCTTATCAGATCTAAGGGTCAAAAATCAACTTATAACAAATTTAACAATTTGTGCATTCTAAATGCCACCTTCATTGTTGTATTCATGGATTGTGAAGTTTTAGATATGTTGAAGGAGGCAAGGGAACATGCAATTTCCCCAATCTTGATCGCGCATCCTTCAATCTGTGGTTTAACGGCTTTGATCAACTTGATTGGAACGCTTTCAGAATTAAAATTACCAAAACTGAAATTGAAACTGCTATCTGATATAATTGATTCAAGAACACAGGTTGAGGAACTTGAAATTTCATCTTCTGCTTCTGAAATTGAATTGCAGGAAGATTCTTGAATATAGATTGAAGTTCGCAGAGGAGGAAGTGGCAAGAATTTCTTCTCCATCTTTGATTTCTTCCACAAGTGATAAAAAATGGAGTGAACCATTAGAAATGAAGGTGGATCAAAAAGTACAGTGTAAACTTCTTCCTGATAAGCAATGGAAGAATTCTCCGGTACCGGTACAATGGCGGAAGCGAGACGTTTTCTCGGTGATCGAAACCGAGGCTCTGATACCATGTTAAGATTTCCATAGTTTGGAGAAACTGGAGAAAACTTTAGAAAGTCTTCAAGATAGTAAAAATCATAAGGATTCATATTTGATGAAAGATAGTGAAAATTGAAATTCCTGGCACACAGTAGACAGGTGTTGAGCAAAGTGTGTCAACACTTGTCTGTCACGCAGTAGGTGTTGAGCAGAGTGTGTCAACACTTGTCTGTACACAGAACACAAATAACAAAGACATTAAAATAAATAACACGAGAGTTATTAACACAGTTCAGTGCAACGTCACCTACTATGGGGATACCAATCCAGGAATGAAGTCCACTATCAGCAGTATTAATTCGAAGTTAAACTCACCCGTTTACAACTCCTCACTTAATCCCTACCCAATGCAACTTCTACCTAGGAACTCCTATATATGAGACCCCGTCTCAATTCCTTCTAACAACACAGACAACGTTGTTATCAACACAATGAGAACCAATGGTGGAGACACTCTCCTATGAAACTAAGATTCACTCTTGCTTAAAAGCTTACGAGCAAATCACACACAACTCTAGAACTAACTCCGTACTTCGAAGCTTAAATCCTTGAAGATAAATCCTAGAGCATATATCCTTGAAGAAATCACACAAAAGATTAAATTCTTGTATTAATATAAGAGTATAAATATATGTCATGTAGAAATTATGAAAGAATTGGCAACCTTATTAATATATTAATAAAAAACACAGGTCTCGTAAAAATCAACAAAATAATTAGGTCACTGTATTAATATATGATCTATTATAACCCGTAAAATTATAAAAAAATATGGTTACTATGGTTGCACTGTATTATTATTTGTCTACACGTATATATGATCTATGTGTCATGTTTTAATTGGTCACAGTAAAAACCGTTTCTATGGTTGCACAAAAAAAAACAGTTTCTATGGAACCGTTTCTAAGTTTTGTTCTTAAATATATTTAGTTGAATTAAAAATTAACTTAATTGAATATTGGCTTGAAGTCCAAAAATTAAGTTGATATCAAAAAAAATATAAAAAAAATTCAAAAAAATACGTGTAGACAAATATAAAATAAATGGACAAATATAGCATTAATATTTTATTTCTTTTAGGTAATTAGTATCGCTAACTTATTGATGAAAATTTTCCATATAAAAATTTTCAAAAAATTCAAAAAATGAAAACATAAAATAAAAGGACAACTATTTTTTGTTTAAAGTAAGATTAAAAAAAAATACGTGTAGATAAAACGGAAAAAAAAAATGTGGGAGAAGTAACAAAATAAAGTGAGGTAATTTGAATTTGGGTTACATACAAAAAATTGAATTTGTAGATAAAAAGAAAAAAAAAAGTGTAATCAACCTATATTAAAAAAAAAACGTGGCAGATAGTCGATGCCCAGTTAATAAATATGTATAGGATATATCGATGCCCAGTTAATAATTGATTTTTATTTAATAAAAAAATTGAATTTGTATAAAGTGAGGTAATTTGAATTTGAGATACATAAAATTGGATTTGAAGATAAAAAAAAAAGGGAGAAATAACAAATGAAGTAGGGTTTTGTGGTTGCAATTGTGCATTTAACTCATTGATTGTATGACTTAGTTTAGTGGTAAATGTAAAAAGAAGTGTAACTAAAAGGTTTGTTTGTAAAGTAGCCTACTAATAAAATAAAACACAATAACATATTTTAGATTTTAGAGGCAATGTACCCCCAACATATAATCATTTATTGTGTCGACTATTGAATTGTTAGGAGCTAGTATAGCTCTATTTTGGAAATACGTTATATCGTTCATGTATTGTAAAAGTTGGGGATGGATGCTTTCAACAATAGAAGCAAGAGGATCACCTGAATTTGGAATCAATAAATTTGATGGAATGTCAAGTTCTAAATCATCGTCGTTGTCATTTCCAATTTCTCCATCGCCAACACCCAAAACCCATTCAGAAAACAATCTTCTTTGTTCAACGTCTGCACTTGAAGTACCACCGCGAAGCCTCATGCTTTTACTTAATGTTAAAACTTCACAAAAATTCCAAAGAACCGAAGAATTAATAGTAGCATCAACAACTTCTGGCCTTGTACCTTTGGGTATTACTGGTAGAATTTGTCTAAAATCTCTGCCAAAAACAACAACTTTTCCACCGAAGGGAATATGTTTATTTTTTTCATCAACAGACTTGAGAATATCTTTTAAAGTTCGATCAACAGCTTCGAAATAATGTTTGTGCATCATTGGTGCTTCATCCCATATAATGAGCTTTGTTTTTTGTATTAATAGCGCCAAAGGGCTTTTAGGAACTATGGTACATGTTAAAAACTCGTCAACATTTAGAGGAATACAAAACCTTGAATGTCCTATTCTACCGCCAGGTATAAGCAATGCAGCAATCCCACTTGAGGCAACTGTTAAAACTATCTCACCTTTTGAGCGTAATGCGACTGACATGGAGGATAATCTTTTAAACTCTTCCCACAACTACGTAACATCGTCTTAATATCTGCTAGTGCATATTGTATCAATTGATCATCGGTTAATACTAAATTTGCAATGTTAAAATCAAAATAATGAATGTGATTAGTGACATGACTATTGTTGTGTTTGGTTGTATTGCAAAAAAAAAATTGATTTAACATAATTGAGCTTGATAGATTTGATTTTGGTTAAAAGTGAGTTAAACAGAATTGATTTATGTCTGAATACATTAACGTAAAAATAAAGGGTATTTATAAAAAATATCAATTCTTTTTCCATTATTTTTTTTTGACAAAATTCTTTTTCCAATTTTAAAAAATTATAATTTAATAAACTGCATAATAAATAATTTAAAAAGTAATATAAGCAAGATTACATGAGACATTGAAATGTGAATGATGTTTTTTTTTTAGGAAAATGCTAAATAGTGCCCCGAGAATGCTTAAAGAGTGCCCCGGAGGCACTATTTAACAAGACCCTATTAATAATATTAAGTAAATACTCAATTTGACCCCCCAAAAAAAAAGAAAGTAAATACCCGATGTATTTTGTAGTCCTATTTGACAAGAAAAACAACCCAAATTATTGGTAGTAAGTATGGCATAGCTGGCAATGGCATATTACCCATTCCTCCTCCAATCAATCTATAAATTAGCATGAGGACCATCACATATCTTCCCCGTTCCTCCACTCCTCATCTCATCTCTTTTAACACACTCACTCACTTTCTCACATCATCATCATCACTTCAAGTCATTTAATTTATTTATTATTAAAATGGCTGAACCCAGATTCATAATAGAAGCCTCAGAAGCTAAGTCAATATCCCAATCAACGGGCTTAACCCTAACCCAACTACTCCCAAACATCGTCAAATCAGCCCAACCATTAGCCCGTGTTCCCATCTCCAAATTCCACGTAGCAGCCGTCGGTGTCGGAATCTCCGGCCGAATCTTCATCGGCGTTAACGTCGAATTTCCTAACCTTCCATTTCACCACACAATTCACGCTGAACAGTTTCTCTTAACAAATCTCTCTCAAAATAAAGAAACTCAGCTTCAATATCTCGCCGTCTCCGCCGCACCTTGTGGTCATTGCCGTCAGTTTCTTCAAGAAATCCGCGGCGCCTCCGATATTCCTCTCCTTATAACTAACTCCGATTCATCGGATTTCACTTCTCTCTCTCAATTTCTCTCTCATCCTTTCGGTCCTCACGATCTTCTCCCTAAACACGTTCCTCTTTTCTTGGAGCCTCGTCACAATGATTTGTCGCTTCTCGATCTCGAAGCATCCATCGATGATTCAATCGCCGAATCCAACGGTTATACTAATCAGTTGAAGGTTGCGGCACTGGAAGCGGCGAATGAATCACACGCGCCGTACAGTGAATCACCGTCCGGTGTGGCGTTGTTGGATTCGAGCGGGAATGTTTATAAAGGTTCATATATGGAATCTGCTGCTTATAATCCTAGTTTAGGACCGGTACAAGCGGCTATTGTAGCATTTATTGCCGGTTCCGGTGCCGGAGACGGTGCGGCGGAGTATGGAGAATTGGTGGAAGCGGTGTTGGTGGAGAAGGAAGATGCGGTGGTGAAACAGGAAAGTACGGCGAGGTTGTTTCTTAGTTCAATCTCACCTCACTGCCGATTCAACGTGTTTCTTTGCACTTCCAATAATAATAAAATTAAAAACTAATTAATTTTGTTATTTTTATTGTATTACTGTATTATTATTTGAGAGTTATCTCACCAAACGAAGAGTTATCACTTATCATCATCATGGAATTGGAGAGTATGGTGTATAAATAATTAAATATTAAATGAGGAATGATACGATTGATCCATTTTTATATGTCTGTGGTTCCAATTTTGTTCTTAGAAAATGAGAAACTTTTTAATTTGTGTACTTTTATTTTAAAATATTTTCATCTTATTTTAACATTCCATAAAGTTTCGGACATAACAATTATTACTTTTATAGGACAAAAGTTAATATGTATAAGCCTTTTATTACTTATGGTGCATAAGTCATTCACAGTCATCAGATGATTTTACACATGTAATAATCATAATTGAAGAACTTTCTATTTTTGCTTGCTCAATTTCGGTCACATTTTACATGCGATTCGATCACCGATTTCGAAAACTAATACCGGAAACATTCATAAAATCGAACGACGATCAAAACGGTATAAAGAACGTCGAGTTTCATTGATTATTGAGGGAGAACGAACCGGGTCGACGAACCGGGTCGTCGTGACCCGTTTCTGCAGAAAATGGGTGAGGAAGATGATGAACAGTGACGCGCGTCCACGCCCACTCTCACTGGCGGCGCGTGGGGGCGCGTGCGGTGCCAAGGAGACTCCAGTTTGGTATTTTTCTGAGACCTGGAACTATTTTTATTTAATTAAATGAGGTAAATATGCTTTTATAAATATAAGATATTAATAAAATTTTCCCAAAATTTTATTTAGGGTATTTTGAATTATTTGGGGATACCTCACTCTCTTCGGTTTTATATCGTCTTAAAATTTAAGGGATTAAACAAATTAAAATTTAAGGGATTAAACAAAAATTGAAATTTTTATTTTTAATTACCGGATCATATAATAATCTTTTATTCATTATATAAATTGTTTAAAATATTAAAATAACATTTTTGTACTATATCATACAAGATAATACCTTAAATATTTATATTATGTCTTATACTATTCTGTCTTAAAGTTTATATTACGTTTAGTTTAGCATTTGAAACTGGCATTGATGATTTTCAATGTGTAATTTGTGAAAATTCATTCAGATATAATAGCTTTCCTCACGTAATCGATTGATCCAAAATACATGTATAATTAATTAATTCAATTATAGGTAAAAAAAATATGCAAGTTGGTTGATGGACAAAGTCAGTGAACTTAGATCAAGTTGAGTTAAAAGACAATATATAATTCACTAGTACATGTATAATAAAGTATCAAGTTGAGTAATATATAGTACATGTATATGATGCATGACGCTCCTTTAGCATGTACAAATAATGCAAAACGTATCAGGATGGAGATCAATCTGACCAATCGTGGTACAATTGATTTACTTACATTTATTTATTTAAAAAGAAAACGACGAAAACCTATTCAATGATCTTTAAGAACTACTACTAGTACATGATGATCTATGCATAACCTTTTAAATCATCGATCCAGCACTGCAAAGGATACAAGATATTTGCACAAGGAATCTTGTGTTGTGATCACTACAGCCAGATTAGCATAGTGTTTGTTTAGTTCGATAGTGTCACAAATTCATCTTCAATGAATTCATCATGTTAAATTTATTCTAAATACAAATTCAAGTATTTATATGAAAGTATGTTGAAAAATTAATTCAAAGTTAAAAATCAAGTGCATGATATGTTTGGATCGTCTGTTTATATGAATTGTTTTATTATGGATGTCAAAGTTAATCGTCTGTATCGCACAATTTTAAACGGCACCACAAAACCACTTAAAAATAATGAACTAATCAGTGACTCAATTTTATAATATCTTGTGCGACTGAAAATTGATTTCCAAAACCGGTTTTCCGAAATTCAAATATAACATAAACCATTAATTATAGACATAGTAATCATATCCTTGTGAGCACAATCATGCACTAATGCAAAATATATTTTTGTCCAGTGTAAAAGAAGGGTGGGGTGCCATTCTTTAAAAGCCATTTTATCCTTGTTTAAAGATTATGAATCATGATGTCTTTATCTTCTAGTATGTTCCTTCTTGGACCACGTTTCTTCTTATTTCTTCTCACACACCAATTGGTTGTCTTTGGAAGAATGAGGTGGTTGAGTTCAAGATTTTAATCTTTACAAGGCACCTATATTTAGATATATATGCATTGGTTAAGCAAATGTGGTTGTCTTTTGAAGAATGAGGTGGTTGAGTTCAAGATTTTAATCTTTACAAGGCACCTATATTTAGATATATATGCATTGGTTAAGCAAAAATGAATTCTATTATTAGGAACCTTGGTGGTGACAAATGTGGTCCATATAGTTTTATTTGTTATTTAACTCTATTCTAACCTAAAATAATTATATAAAAAATCTAGTTTACCAAATATATAATTCAGTGTCGAGGGCCAAGGGATTATGACTAATGGTCCTTTTCAGGGCCAACTATTATCACATATTTTAGGTGAAAAACAAATTGAGTTTACATCTAATCAATAGATTTAATTTATTAAAAAAATATTTATAGGACTTTTGGATACATTGATTTTCAAGAGTTATGATAGCTCCATTTACACAAAGTTATTGAGAAGCTACTTCCTCGAACATTTCTTCTGTCCGAAATTCAAAAAAAGAAAAAGGTAATGGCTCTGTTTGGTAAGTCAGATTTGGAGTTTATAGTTTATAAATTCATATGATTAAAAAAACATTGTTTGATAAACGTTTTTTAAATAGATTTTATAGATTATTTTACTAGTTTATAATTTATTTTTCAAACACTGTTTTAAGTAACTTATTAGCTTATAACTTATCAGTTTTTCTTTCAATTTTATCTCTGTCATCTTACTTGAAAAAAATTAAATATTAATTTAGTCTATCTTTTTATGTCATGTCATACTTATAAGCTAGTTCAACCGCTAATTTTACCAAACACAACAAATTCAATATGCTAGCCTATTTATATATTAATATGGATGCCTATTTTTTATTGAAATTTCAGAGATATGTATTTGTACTCATTTATTAATATAGGGGATATCTTTTTTGTTTTTTCTATTCATACATTAATACGGGATCTATTTGATTTTTGTAATTTATATTGTACTTATGTTAATACGAAAACCTATTTGTTGGAAAAATTCTATGAGATCTATATTTTTACTCATACTAATATGAAGACCTATTTATTTTATAATAAGTTATTTAAGAAATAATAGACACATAAATATTGTCGACAAAAAAGATACATAAAAGTAAAATAAAATAATAGGGGTTAATTTCAATCATATATAATATTTAATCTCACATGACATACGTGATTCAAAGAGTCATATTTAACAACAACAAAAAAGTCATATTTTTTGTGAAAATTGTGTTATTTGTTATTGAAATGCATGTCTGTAGTCATATTAACTAATGATAATGAGAGAAAATCAATTAAGTGTGAATTATCTAATATTAATTACTTTTTTAATTTTAAATTAATAATATATTAATTTTGTCATATTTCAGTAAATTAATATTCATAATACTTACTTTTATAAATTAAAAATAAAATTGTTATTTCAGATTATGTTCAAAATTAAATAAGCTAAAACATATATTATATATGTTTATTTTAATATGAGGTAAATTTTACGAGTTTACGAGTTAAATCTACGTTTCGACTTCACTTGACCATCATGAATTGACGTAAAAATTAAATTATAACCGCCTTAATTAGTACTGTACATAATATCTTGTCTTACTTACCGTTAGAAATAATATAAAATTATTGATATGACTCTATGATAACGCTTTTGGGATAATCGGTTATTTGACATGGTATTAGAGTCTCTATGGCAAAGTGGTCTAGAGTTCGGTCCCTACTCCCCTCACTTTTTAATTAAAAAGTGGAATTTAAGCATATGATAGGTGAACCTATGCATTATCCACGCTTCAAGCTCAAGTGAGCTCTTGCGTGAGGAGACGTGTTAATTGGTTATTTGACACTTACTACATAACTCATTTGTGATCATCATAGTGAAATTTGCAGTTTATTTCATCTTATATATTGTACTATTGTATAATAACATAATAATGAATCAACAATCATGAATTAAAAAAGGAAGTGAGAAGAAATGAAATATATATAAATTCATGTTGATTCTATATATATAGTATCAAAGGAAATAGATAGCACAATTTTGGTAATTAATTAAGATGGCAAAGTAAAAGAAGAGGAACCGGGTTGTCTAAGAGGGACTTTGATAACATCTCTAACACCCCTTACAATCCTTACATCTTCATCCAATGTGAACAAATCCTCCGTTTCTCTCAACAAAGAATGGATCAACACAAAACCTAGTGCAACACACAAACCAACTACCACATTATGTGTTACATCCGTTAGCACAAGCAAACCGATGGTGATCAACAACAATGCGATAACCACAAATCGTTCGTCAATTTGATACCTCATAATCACCAAAGGTGTAACTCTTAGGAAATATAAACACAACCATCCGATCATCATCACGATGAATATGATCAATGATATTGGGTGTCCTAGTAAGCTAAGGAAAAGAATGAACAATATGATGATCACGTAATTCGCTCGAAAATGTTTGGCGTTTGTGTTGATTCTTTGAATTGCACCGTAGAAGGAAGATGGTAAGTTGAAATGAGAAGATTGAAAAATTTCTGTCCATGCTCTTGTTACGCCTAGACCTGCTTGGAACCGCTCTTTGGCCTCTGAAACGTAAATTAAGTTTGGATTTGATGGAATGTCTTCTGAGATTGTTCCATACGTTGTCATCTTCGTCTGTTAATTATTCAGACAAAAGTGGAGAGAACACAGAATGAAGGTAATAAAAAATAAACATTTTCTAAGACTGAATATGAATATGATGAATGTTGATGTTAGAAGAATATCACTAGAAAACCCAAATGTTGTGGATCTCTACGGTTTTTTAGGACAAGTTCTCATGTCTCATGATGCATGAATCATGATGAAGTGAAAACATTAGTTTTTCCTTTTAGTGAATGTGATTATGTGACTATACAGAAACACATGATCTAAGTCACTTAGGATCATATTTTTTTTTCGAAAAACCATGCAATCCATATTAATAATTTTTATAGAAAATAAAATTATTCAACCACATATTGGTCAGCAAGTTATATATATTTTGTATACAAGAAAATAAGAGAAAAATATTATCTTCTTTCTCACTCTTTTTATTAATATGAATCAAACGTGATACCTCAGAGTTCACAACACTCACACACTACGCACAAACCACTTGCGCTAGATTTCAATGTGTAACTATCAATCTGGATCCTCAGCTGCAGCACTGTCTGCGGCTGCTGCTGCATCATCCTGGCCCTAGACTTAATCACGCACGCTGAGCCAATTTTACTATATATATATAAGTCCCAAAGCATGCAATTATTTGGTACATATTAATTGAATCATTTAAATTATATATATATATATATATATATATAGAGGGTGTATATTATGAGAATGATAAATATATATGAGAATATGAGAATGAATTATGACCATTAGATTAACATGAAGGTGTAGGATTAAAAGACTACTGTAAGTGAGTCACGTGACTCGCTTTTCTCACAAACGAGCTTCTCTCTCTCTCTTCCTTCCTTCATCAAATTTCTCTCGATCTCTCTTTCTCAACGCGACGCCGCCACTCGCCGCCGATGGACCTCACAACGCCACACCCATATCTCTCGTTTTGAACATCACCGCCTCCTTCTCTGTTCAATTTCATGAGTTTGGATCTATTCTTCTTTTGAACATCAACGCCACACCAGGAACAAGGTTTTTTTTTTGCTTCTCTTCCTTTTGATTTATTCTTGTTTTGTATCCTTCTTATACTTTGATTTTCTGTATAATTGGGTTTTTTTAAATCTCTGTGTCCCTCATACCTTGATTTTATGGTATTTAACCTTACAACTAATATAGAAGCTATTTGTTTTTTTTTTAATGTGCTCTAGATGTTTGATAAAATGCTTGTTTGAAACAATTTGTTCTTTAGGTACTGGTGTAGCAGCAGTTGAAGTGTAAATGAACTAGGCACTGCTACTGAACTAGGCACTGCTGAAATTGGCAAATGAACTAGGCCCTGCTGTCCAAGACCAGTTAAATGAAATTGGTACTGGTGTCGAAGACTAGCGTGAAATTCTGTCGAAGACTAACTGAAATTGGCAAATGAACTAGGCACTGATGTCCAAGACCAGTTAAATGAAATTGGTACTGGTATCGAAGACTAGCGTGAAATTCTGTCGAGGACTAACTGAAATTGATGCTTAGTTTAATGTAGTTGTAATATGCGACAAAGCTCACTGGTGCTTAGTTTGTATTCACTATGCTTACACATTGTAAATGAAAGAACTTGGCACTGCGTTGATTTTGTCGAAGACGTAGATTGTAAATGGGGGTTAGCTCTATTTGTAGAGTGATTCACATTGTAAATGGGAATTAGCTCTATCTTTGTACAAATTGTAATTATCATCTTATATTAAATGAAAAAGTTTGATTGAATTGCCTCAATACATCCCTATAAGATAAGAGTTTTCTTCTTTGCTCATCAAAGGCAGGATCAAAAAGAAATTTGAATCTTCCTACGCACGGGACATGCGTTATATGTCTTCGGGGGCGTTGGATGGATGTAAGTTGTAATCCATATCAGTAATATAGATCATTGCAAATAGATCATTTGTTACCATATCAGTAATATCAGTGTACCTTGTCAGTGTACCACAATTTTTCTTTATTTGTACCAGCCATATGCATGCTTTTGAAACTACTGTCCTTTCACTTTCAAATTTAGAATAGAACATGCCTCCAAAACATTTCCATCACAATAAAAAACCGGTCTACTTGTACCACAATGTTATTGGTTCATGTTTCAATTTATTTGCAATTTCATTTGATTCTTTTATTATTGGTTCAATTGCAACTTTGTTTGATTACATGGAGAATCCACCAAACACACAGCAGGTGAGTTAAACATGCAGAGCCAAAATGCTAATAAGAGATTAGTCACATTAAGCTCCTCGTAAGATAACACCGTTGCTGATAGAAATAAGCTACGGAAGAGTTCTCAGCATATTTCCTTGAGCCTAACAATTGATATGGTCATAACAGTGTGTTTTTAAGTGTCGAACAAATTCTGTTGCTTATTTCTAACATGAATTTGAAGATATCGCGCATAATTTAACATGAATTTGAATTATTGAATATATTGTTGGGCTTAATTCTTTTCAATTGTCAACCAATTTTTGCCCAAATTAAACACCAACTCTAACCCTTAATTGAATTAAACACAAACTAATAACATTATTATTCTCAAATTGAACACAGAGACCCGACTCAAATTGTATTAAACGCAAAGGGAGATTCACAACAAGAGGGTTTGATGGCAGAGAAATTCATGAGACGCGGAGAGAGATGCGGTGAGAAAGATGAGACGAGAGGGACGCGAAGGAAGTTTATGGGTCAGCGGAGGTTTCCCGAAACAGAGACGTCGGTGGAAGGCGGAGAGGAGGAGAAGAGCGGCAGAAGCAAAGAGACAATAGGTAAGAAGAGAAAGTGTTTTTACGTGTGAAGGAAGAATTTTGAGGAGAGAGAAAGTGAATAGTAATAATAATGACACATCACAATGGCACATGACTCATTTAAGTGGTATTCTAATCCTACTCCTTCATTTAAATCTAAGGGTTGTAATTTATTCTCATATTCTCATATATCTTTATCATTCTCATAATATACATCCTCTATATATATATATATATATATATATATATATATATATATATATATATATATATATATATATTAACAAAAAACAGTCTTCTCAGCACAAGATGTGCTAAGATAGACTAACAAAGTTTACAAATAGTCACAGAAAGAAATACAAGCAATCATATAAGGCCCAAACATAGCAAAAGACTAGACCACCAACTATGGTAATTTGAGACTAAAGTAACACTCGTCGTCTTCAACCACCTATAAGAAAAGAGCTTGATCTTGTCCAACATCTGATGAGGAGTGCTAGTTGAACCTCTGAACAATCTATGATTTCTTTCCGTCCACACAACCCATAAACTAACAAGCCAAATGAGTTGCAGAAAAGACCGACATGCTCTAGATCCACCAGCTGATAAAGTAAACTGAACAAAATGATCCCGGATAGAAGTGAAACCCGTCGATGAAATGCCAATCCAAGAGCGAACTAAATCAAAAATAGAACCAAAAGTACTGCAAAAGATGAATAAATGGTGGGTCGACTCGGCCACCCCACAACCAGAAACACAGTGACGAGCTGCAGAAGATAAAATGCCTCGGGTGACAAGGTTGGACTTTGTGGGTAACCTGTCACGCAATAAACGCCACACAAAAATGGAAACCTTTAAGGGAACCTGAGGATGCCAAATGAGATGCTTTGCATCATCCACAATAATCGAATCCATAGTAGTCAGTAGCTGATAAGCGCCCCGGACAGTGTAGCCTGTATCAGGGTCTGGCTGTCACTGCCACCTATCCGAAGTTTGTACCTGTAAAGAAATGACAGAGAGTAAAGACTGACACTCCCCCAATAAATCCTCCTCCCAAGCCCTCAGCTGCCTCCTCCACACCCACGCCGCCCCATCTAACCCCCACCCTAAAAAGAACATCTCAGCCACCGTATGCGATTTGGTCTCTGCCAAAGCAAACAAGCGCCCAAACCGCTCACATAGAGGAGTCTCATCCAACCAAGAATCTGTCCAAAAAAGAGTATCGGACCCATCTCCAACCCTCCTAACAACATGGTCACCAAACCACCTACCACCTGACTCACCACCACCCTCCCTAATACTCGCTATCTCTCGCCACCACAATGATCCACGCCTCCCTCCAACTCGAATCTCCCTCCCTCTACCCCATACAGAGCCACCAACACTCTAAACCACAACCCTTCTCTATCCACTAACAACCTCCAACACCATTTAACTAAAAGTGCCAAATTAAACTCCCTCAACTGCCTAACCCCCAAACCTCCATACTCCTTACGCAAACAAATAGTTTTCCAATTTACCCAAGCGATTTTCCTAAAATCCTCACCCCCCCCCCCAATAAAAAAATTAATTAAAAGAGATTCAATAGAGGAAATGATACCTGGAGGAGCTTTGAAGAAGGATAGAGCATAGACAGGTAAAGAGGTTAAGACAGACTTAAGTAAAACCAGACGACCACCAAAAGAAAGAAAACGACTCTTTCACCCAGATAATCTATTCTTTAACCGAGCCAACACCGGTTCCTAGAAAATCAGACGCCTCGAATCACCCCCAATAGGAAGACCCAAATAAAGGAAAGAAATATTTCCCACTTTACAACTCAGAGCAGACGCAGCCTCACCTAACCAAGAGACAGGGATATTCACACATACCAGCATACTTTTATTGAAATTAACCTTCAAGCCAGACATAGTCTCAAACAGCACCAAAGTAGCCCGCAAAGCCCGAACATTAGCCCAACTTTTCTCCCCTAGCAAAAGGGTATCATCAGCAAACTGAAGGTGCGACACTGAAGTCGAATCACTCTCCCCAATCCTAAACCCCGTAAAAAAGTTATGAGTAACTATAGCCTCCATCAGAACATTCAAACCCTCAGCAGCCAATAGAAAAAGGAAAGGAGATAACGGATCTCCTTGTCTAAGACCCCGTTCAGGAGGGAATTCATCAGTTGGGTTTCCATTAACAAGAACAGATGCAGTAGCTGTGCCCACACACTCCCTAATCCACTTCCTCCAAAGAGTTGGAAACGCCATCCTCTCCAAAACCGCGTCCAGATACCCCTAATCCACGGAATCATAGGCTTTCTCAAAATCCACCTTAAAGAGCATGAGTTCTTTTTTAGCCTTCCGAGCATCATCTACTACCTCATTGGCAATGAGAATACCATCCAAAATCTGCCTATCCTTTACAAACGTCGTTTGAGACTCTGAAATGACACTACCAATAACGAGATGCAACCTATTCGCCAAAACCTTTGCCAAAATTTTGTACAGGCTACCAACCATCGAAATTGGTCGAAAGCCATTCAGCCGTTGAGGACTGTCGACCTTTGGAATCAGAGCGATGAAAGTAGAGTTGATACCCTTTGTCAATTTACCATTCCTATGAAAATCAGATATAAAACGCATAACATCACCACGAAGTTCAGCCCAAAAATCCATAATGAAACCAAAATTTATCCCATCAGGGCCTGGGCTTTTATAACTCTCACAGTCCCATACAGCAGATTTCACCTCTAACTCTGTGAAAGGTTTGGTGAGACTACTACCCTCACAATGGTTCAACCTTTTAAACAGAAGGTTATCCACCTCAGGCCTCTCCACATTGAATTTCCTGAAGTGATCCGCAAAATGAGTAAACACAGCCTGCCGAATAGGAGACACTCCCTCTAGAGTATTCCCACCCACTTGGATCACAGAAATAGCATTCCTTCGACGACGACCTGCCAAGACCGAGTGAAAATACTTAGAGTTTGCATCTCCCTCCTTGAGCCATAACGAACGAGACTGTTGCCAACTAATACTGGTATGCAACCTAGATAGAGAGAAAATATCCGCAGTCGCCCCGTGAAGCTCTGCTATCTCATCTACTGACAGATCCTCCTCTTCCCCCTTTTGATCCAAAACCGACACCCGGTCTTTCAAAGAATCATTACGACTAGGCAGGTTTCGGACATGAGTCTTGTGCCACTCTTTCAAAGCCCCTTTTATCAACTTAAACTTTTCCTTAAGCACAAACCCTCCCCATCCATCCATTTGGAACGAATTCCACTTCTCTCTCACAAACACTTTGTCCCCAATCCTCCTCCTTCGCTGAAAGAACCAGAGGACAATGATCGGATAACCCCCTCAATTTGGCCACCTACTTGCAATTGGGCCAAGTCAAGCACCACTCCTCCGAAAGAAGAAACCTCTCAAGACAACTCATCGAGAGACCATCCCCTTTGAACCAAGTAAACTTACGACCAATCAAGGGTAGATCATTGACTTATTTGATTCACTTCTATACAAATTATATGCATAAAAATTACTCTTGGCTTAAGCCACTGGGTTTGGTCTAGTGGTGAGAAATTTGGGTAGTTCTGGGTTCGATCCCCAGCTCATTGTAAACAAAAAAAAAATTACTCTTGGCTTATCAATTCACTTCTATACAAATTCACTTCTATACTCTTGGCACTGTCCGCATAAAAATTACTCTTGGCTTGTCTGATCCAAGTCAGTCTATACTATGCAATATTTTTTCTTTATCCTTCTGTCATGGTCACTTTGTCCTTTACACCGCTTGCATATGGAACCAAATAATTACCGCTACCAATGTTTTGTTCTGTGTGAGCAAGGTCTTAAATCACGGATGTGGTTGTTGCGATTGCAGTCATTGCGGTTGCTGCAGCGTGTAA
This sequence comes from Trifolium pratense, assembly GCF_020283565.1. Lineage (NCBI taxonomy): Eukaryota > Viridiplantae > Streptophyta > Magnoliopsida > Fabales > Fabaceae > Trifolium > Trifolium pratense. Next base: position 2,986,892 of record NC_060063.1, read on the forward strand.
TTAATGCGGTTGTGTGAAATCATTTTGAAATTTCACGTACTATATAGAATGACACTACAATACCACTACACTATTTACCCACCATTGCTAACTCTTAATTTATTCCATAAGCACTTTTTCGAATGTTATTAAATTAGATAAAAATATTATGATATGATGAATGGTTGACTCACCTTAAGAAAAACAATACTGATGGACCACTCAAGAAAAAGCTAATTTGGAATTTGAGGCACAAAAGCTTTATCCGTATATTGTTGTAGGAATTGTATGAAAGACTTTGTGGGAATGAAGAAAGCAGCGTGTAAAAAATTTTGTGGCAGGTATAATAAATACTTTGCATATTATAGGCATATAATTGTGTTAGATTGACAGATATCAGTGTACGTCTAGGGCCAGGATGATACAACAGCAGCCGCAGCAGACAGTGCTGCAGCTGAGGATCCAGATTGGTGTAACTATAATCTCACCTAGTGTAATTAATATAAGCTAAGGTTCATGCTAAACTTTATTAGTAATCGCTCAACATAATTTAAGATTATAAATATATACATATTATTAACTTAATTATAAATATATTGTCTCACAAAAATCATCAAGAACAGAGGTTCTGTAACAGCAGAAATAGTTATAATTTAAATTAAAAAAATTAAGAGCTAAATTAATGTGTTCTTTGCTCGTCTAACTACCGATTTCGCAAAAGAATGAAGCCATAACAAGCTGTATTCAGCTTACAGATGCACAAATTTTTCAATTAAATACAACTTAAGACCTAACATGTCATTTTCACTGAAGTTTTCAAGTACTTGATTACAATCAGCTAATGAATGATCAAGAATGAAAGAGAATAGAAAAATTCTGCTTTATATCCTTCTAAAACAGATAAAAAAAATAATACAAGTGTAAATATACAGATTACACATAACCTTCACATCATAAGTCTTTCTCGACCACAGCTTCCGATGGTGTTAACTCTTCCGTAGATAAACTTATAAAAGCTACAGATGGATGGAGGTTGTATTATGATTATTAAACAGATTCTGCTGGTATATCCTTGGGAGCAGAGGAAGGTTCAAGAAGCAAATCACCAATTCCCTTAGGTGGACCGATGCTGCATCGAGCTGTGTTATGTGTCTGGATGGCATCCTTTATTTTTTGAAACTGTAATTTTCAAAAGAACCATTAGAGCTTATTATTAAATTAGAAGATTTGGCTCCCACCATTCTATGTAATTAAATTCTATCCACTATTATAAGCATCTATATCCATCGTCGTACTTTTGTTTCACTTTAGAAATCTGAGGTACACATTTCTAGTCCTTAAAAAGGAAAATATGCAAGTGATGATATGCAATTTGATACATCTATATCCATCTAATATCCATTTTCTGAATTAAAACAGCCAAGCACTCAAATATGCATTATTATCAGTATCTTCTTACAGACAGCAAATGTTGTACAACTTAGCTCAATGTTCCTAAGAGAATTACGCAGGATCCGACTACAGAAAACATAAGCATCAGGAATTTGAAAAAGTATTATTCATCAGTTTTATGCACTTTTGCATTTTTTTCTCCTTAAATTCTACATTATATAGAATATAATATGTTTAGCGAGGAGGGAAGATATGTTTACGGTATATACATTTCTTGGGTTCAAAATAGACATTAATAGGAGATATAAGGTTGGTTTGGTGGTTAGGGTGGTGGAGTTAACGAATGGAGTGAAAGAAGATATGAGGTTCGGTCCTCACCCGAGCATAATAATATTACTAACTATACTAACATTTTGTGATTAAAAAATATAAATTAGAATTTAGAACATACACTAAGTCACTAACAATAAATAACTACTACTCATTCTCTTAAAATGAAGCCAGAAAAGATTAGCATGACCAGAACTAAATAGTAAATTTTACCTTGGCAAGCGAACATGAAAACGATTCAAGCTGCCCCTCAGCCCCTCTATAAAAGTGGAAGTAAGGAAGTACTTTAACATTCAGACTTTTGCACATTGGCTTATTCTCATCAAAATTTACTTTAAGGAAAATAATTTCAGGGTTTTCTTCAGCTGTTTTGCATAACTGCCAAAGCCATTAAACAAATATATCAGGTACAGGACAGCTGTAGTATAATTCAAGCAGCATGCAAGAATAAAAACTGTTGTGTCTTTTTTAATCAGAAGCAGCATGCGAATTAAGCACATATTAATAGTCTGCTTGGATATGTGTTTGGTTGAGGTTTCTCACATCCCAACGTGTTGTGGCTGTGACTTTCTAAAGCTATAAACACCAACTTTTGAGCAATTGCAAGTCTGGAATTGAAAAACATCATCCAAACTGGAAAACATACAAGCACCGAATTGAATTATTTTTAATTCAGGTCTAAATAAACCAATATTTCCCTGACAGCCATGAAAAGATTTATTTAATAATAATGTGATGTGATTCAAAGGTTTTACTTGTCAAGGGACAATACTTAAACTTAGAGATTAGCATCACTTCTAGAACCAAGGTATAACCTTTTACACATGTTGTTGATCATGTTTGATGTGTGAGCCAGTCAATTACATAACTGTTATTTACCCTAAGTATGCAGCCATTAACAATATCTAATTATAATTGACAAACACAGCCTAAATTCTTGAAGCAAAAGTACCTTGGGGAATAATGCTCTGCAAGAAGCACACCAAGTCCCATAAAATTCAACAATAACTAATCTATCCTCAGCTTGACTCAAAGCATTCAGAAATTCTTGTGTGGAGTGAATGTCAATCATATTTGGTGCATTCTTTTCCCACCATTTTGGTTGACCAGTTTCGGCAATAGTTGCACATACCTGAAGCAAAAAGTGAGTAAAAACCAACAAAAGCTGTGAGAAGAAAACAGTAGATTTTAGTAACCAGTAACATAACCCATATATTCGACTAACGTTCAAGAACATAGTAAAAACAATTATAACTTATAAGCCATCTCAGCTGGTCTGGCTAGAGCATTTGAATAGTATGGATGAACCAGATACAAGCTCCCGATGGAAAAACATAATAATAAGCAACAATGGAACTTGTAACATCCATGATGCTTTACACATTTTAACTAAAGTAAAAATAAAAACAATATTAACAAGAAGCTATTTCTAAATATAAAGCTGGGGGAAGTTACAGAGTTTTACTAAATAGTAAATAACGCTTAATTGGTTGTGCAGGTCAATAAAGCATTCACTAGTGCGGTTTATTTCGGCCCAGTAACTCATTTGTGGTCATCACAAACTAATAGAATGAAATCAATAGAGAGAACATACTAAAAAACATACAATAGTCCAAAGAAGTTTTCTTTCTAAAGCTGTAACTTTTATATTCGAAGAGAAATAAACCACCAAATTAGTCTCTGACTTTGTAGGACGCTCTCAAATAGGTTCTTGATATTATGAATATTTCAAGAAGATCCTTGACTCTATTAAACTGTCAAGTCGGTTACTTATGTGACTTCGATCTAATACCTCTCGATACAGAGAGGAAATGCGCATTTGTATCATTTTGACTCTCCCCATCTCGAATTCTACTAACTTGATATGGGACTGGTGGTTGTGAAGGGAAGCACCCGCAGTTTAACCTCCCAAAAAGCTAAGTTGGCTTGACGAGACAATGACAGAGCGGCCTGTAATAAGTGCCAGACCCTCAACAAAAGAATGGATTAAGGTGATAGAGTGTTATCAGGAGACGCTAGGTTTCACTTCTCTACATTTAATCACCACTTACTCATCAATAACTTATTGGCAATAAGTCTCTATATTTTAACAACTAACTATTAATTTAGTTCCTATATTTAACCACTTATTATCAATTTAGTCCCTAATATGCTGTCACAACTCACAAGAACCAATATGAGTAAAATTTGACAGAGTTAGAAACCTTCATAAAATATTCATAATGTCATGACCTATTTGAAAGCACCCTACAAAGTCAAGAACGAATTTGGTGGTTTATTCGTTCAAAAAATCGAAGATTGCATAGAACTAGCTAGCATATGTTTTTCATATGTGAACATCTAATTCTAAATGCTAAATACTAAAAAGCACACATGATTCTAATTCTAATTCTTTTAAGGGATTATCCTAATCCTAATCATAATGTGAGTGACCCAAGATTGAAATGTGGAATGAGAGTGTAATTAGAGCATAATTAAAACATGGGGTGGCATAAAGATACTTAATTTATGATCATCACATCACCTAATAATAATAATAAGTAATATGAGAAAGGGGTATAGGGTGAAAAAAGTAACCTTGAAAGGAAGCAATTGTTGTTTTCTGGAAGGTGAAGAAGAATAGGGCGGTGGAGGAAGAGAGAAAAGCCTCCTTGGTGAGAAATCGAGGGAAGGTGGAAGCGGGAGGAGAGTAGTGAAGAAAGAGGTTGAAGATGAAAGTGGAAGAGATTGAAATTGTAATCGAATAGTATGATGAATATGTGGTGACGCCATTTACACACAACACAAGAGAATATTGTTATGATGATGATGATGAAGAAGAAGGTTGAATTAGATACATGAGTTGAGTTGATGATGAGAGAAGAAGAAGAAGAAGAAGAAGAAACAAAGTGTGTTGTGTTGTGTTGTGTTGTGTTGTGTTGTGTTGTGTTGAGTTTGAGTGAGTGGATAGGTTGAGTTTGAGGAGAAAAAAAAGGAACCGAAGAAACAGATATTTTTATTTATTTTAATTAAGGCACCTACTTTTTATATCTTTTTCTTTTTCTGCTTTTTCTTGCTTGTTTTGCTTTGCCTTTTTCTCAAATTTAAATCACTCACCGGCGTCGGATTGCGTTTTCTTCGGTAGGTTTCAGTGGCTTTGGGTACTCGGAGATCTTTTCCGGTGGATTCTATTTCGTTCTTCCTGGACTTGTGGTTCTCTAAGTTCTCCTTTCCTGTTTCCGTTGGCTCGTTTGTTTGCCACTGATGAGTTCGTTCTATTTGTATGTTCCGTATTCGTATTGTTCGCCGACTGCGGTTCATTGTTGTTGTTTGCCTTGTATTGTTTTGTGTTCGTTTTGTACTCGTTGAGATTGGGTGGTATACGGTGTTGTTAACCCGAAAGGGTTTGGTTCTATTAACCCGAAAGGGTAGTTTCGTTAATAACGTTTTGTTCATCCCACGATCTGAGTTCAAACGCATCTTGTGAAACCGGTTGTGTTGGTGTTGCTGCGCTCTTTGATTCTCTGATGCTCCAGGTCTATTGATATCTGCAGGTCTCAAGACGCAATAACCGCCTCTACTCTTGTATCAACTTCTTATTCGTCTGCGGATTGTTTGCTCGAAAGAGCTTTTATGCCTGCTGCTTGTTCAGGGGATCGTTGGCACGTGGATTTGGTTCCGTGTTGACGGTTGATCCATTCGCTAAGTTTTGAACCCTTTTTATCTTGGTGATGCTCTCACTCTTCATCTTTTTTTGTAACTTGGTTCCGGGCCCGTACGCGGGTTCGCTAGGTTGCGCTTGTGATGAGTGTTTGTTTTGTTATGATTGAATAGGGCTATTCGACCTGATTTTATTTGATCACGATGTATTCCCGTTTGGGTTGTAACTGGGTCAGGTCTTATATCCCCCAGTCTCTGTACTTTTTATTTTTATTTAATATATATTCCTTTTGCTTAAAAAAATAATAAGTACTACTCAAAAGTCAAAACCTTAGTTATTACTTCTAGATATGTTTTAAACAAAGTAGAGAGTTTGTTTCTATAAAAAAAAATAAATAAATAACTCGCACATTTGGTCCTTGTTTTTATTTTAAGTTTTAAGTTGGTCTCTTATGTTTTAAAAGTTTCAAGTTGGTCTTTTATCTTTTATTCCGTTCCATCAGTTAGTCCCCCGTCAAAATTTTCACTAACACCATTAGTTTTTGACACGTGACTGACGGAACCGACACATGGATGGAATCTAAACAGATCTAAGAATCATACTACCGACAAGAAGAAGAAGAAGAAAAAGAAAGCATAATAATCAGAAGTAGCAAGTTGTTGATACAGTAGATAGAATCCGAATATGGATACTAAACAAGTAGAAGAAGTATCAACACCATTCATCACTTCTTCAACTTCTCATTCTAACAAACCAACTCTTCTTCTCAAACTCATCACTTCAATGTCACTCATATCAGCCATTATCTTCTCTCTTCTTTTCTTCTCTCTTTCCGAACCAACAACCACTTCCCGTCCCCTCAAAAAACTCCCTCATCCCGTCGTCATCCTCATTTCCTCCGACGGTTTCCGTTTCGGTTACCAATTCAAAACCCCAACTCCCAACATCCACCGTCTCATAACCAATGGCACTGAAGCCATCACAGGTTTAATCCCTGTTTTCCCAACTCTCACTTTCCCTAATCATTACTCCATCGTCACTGGTCTCTACCCTCCTTATCACGGCATCATCAACAATTTCTTCTACGATCCAATCACTGGTGACAAATTTACCATGGCAAGTCATGAATCTAAATGGTGGTTAGGTCAACCTTTATGGGAAACTGTCGTAAACAACGGTTTATCCGCTGCCACTTATTTCTGGCCTGGCTCTGAGGTAATTAAAGGCTCTTGGACTTGTCCTGATGAATTTTGTAAACATTATAATGGTTCTGTTCATTTTGAAGATAGAGTTGATTCTGTTTTGGACTACTTTGATTTACCTGTTGATCAAATACCTGTTTTTATGACTCTTTATTTTGAGGATCCTGATCATCAGGGTCATCAAGTTGGTCCTGATGATGATGAGGTTACTCAAGCTGTTTCTAGGATTGATGGGATTATTGGGAGACTTATTAATGGCTTGGAAAAAAAAGGGTTTTTTGATGATGTTACTATTATTATGGTGGGTGATCATGGTATGGTTGCTACTTGTGATCAAAAGCTTGTTTTTTTAGATGATTTAGCTTCTTGGGTCGAGATTAAAACTAATTGGGTTCATTCCTATACGCCTTTGCTTGCGATTTGGCCGCCTAGTAATTATTCCTATGCCGATGTTGTGGCTAAGATGAATGAAGGGTTGAGTTCGGGGAAAGTTGAGAATGGGAATAAGTTGAAGGTTTTTCTTAAGGAGGATTTGCCTGAAAGGCTTCATTATGCTGATAGTGATAGGATTCCCCCGATAATTGGGTTGGTTCATGAGGGTTATAAGGTGGAGCAGAGTAGGACGGGTAACAAAGAGTGTGGTGGTGCACATGGTTATGATAATGAATTTTTTTCCATGAGGACTATTTTCATTGGACATGGTCCTCAATTTGCAAGAGGGAAGAAGGTGCCTTCGTTTGAGAATGTTGAGATTTATAATTTGATTACTTCTATACTCAATATAAAGGGTGCGCCTAATAATGGGTCTGACTCATTTCCACAGTCTGTTCTTCTACCGAATGCTTAGTAACATTTGAAATTTGGTAATAGTTCTGAGTTGCTTGTGCTTGACAGTATGTTCTTTACTCTAAGAGTGATGTGATGCTCAGAAATATGGAAGTAACATGAGGAGGAGGAGGAGGAGGAGATGTTGCAGAAAGAAAAGGTATCACATAGCTTGATTCTTCTAGTTCTAGCCTCTAGGATTAAACTATTTTCAGTATAAATTGCTTTAACATTTTGTATCTGTTGCTGGATAAAGAATAGGTGTCATATTACATGTATTCTTGTAGGATTAAACTACGTCCATTTTAATTTGATTCAACTTATCGTATCTGCTGGTAGATCCTCTTCATAACTTTACTTGCACATTACTACTCTTTCCATATGCAGTTTGTATAACTCAAATTATGAATGATGTCTGCATTACGTTCATGTTTGTTATGGCATACCTTTGATAGATTCAGGCGTCATGTAACTAGCTGCATTTGTATTAGGTTGTAGAATAGTTCCTTATCATGTAACTAGCTGTTTGTGATAACTGATAGGATAGGAACCCGACCCGAGTTAACGAGAAGAAGAAAATGTATTGTTGATTGGATTGGATAAACTGAGTACACACTAAACTGAAAGTACTCATAGGAATGTGCTTCAACCGAGCGCCTAGTATAGTTTATTTGTAATGACTGCTGAATATTCATGAAGAATCAAATTGCAGTTGTTCCCTTTTATCTTCTACCCTTTCATTTGCTTCAATGCCCAGAAGTATGCACCAGAAAACTGAGAGGCCATAAATGCATATATATACTTGGAGATTCCAACTGTGCAGACTTGTGAGCTGAGAGGCCAAAAAACTAATGAACTTGTCTGATGTGATGAGTTTTTAAAACCAAAATTACCATAAACTCTGTTTTGCTAATCTGCTATATATATCAGACATCAAATGTTCCTATAAAATGAGGTGAGAGATATGTTATTGGTTCTCTGACTTTAGATTGAAATATAAGACAAATATTTGTCAGTTGCATAAACTGAAAAGTTACATACAAAATAGTGATTATAACATGAATAGATATATCTATTGCAATAGTTTCACTTAATGTCAAGTTCTGACGTTAATAATAGTTCTGACGTTAATAATAGTTCTGACGTTAGGCATGCCCTGTTCTTTTCTTTATTCTTTGGCGTAAGGCATAGTCCCCCCCTTACAACGAGTTGTTCCTCAACAGCATTATCCTTACCTAAACATTTGAACCAAGTGTACATATAGCCTTCTAAATTAATTTCAACAAGACCAGTGTCAATAACAACATTACAAAACCCAACAATTTTCCAATTCGGATGTTCATGCCTTATCTCTGGTTGGTGGTGCTCTTGGGGGTGTGAACATGAGATACGATGAGCTTGAAACAATTGCCAAATGAGAATGCACCTGCAATTTTGTAATAATGCACTAAGGTATGTTTTGGTAGAGAAGACTACGGTTCGATTCCCGCAACTACAATCGGAAGGGGGCTTGAACCACTTGATGTCAAAACTGACCCGAACCACATTAAACTAGTGGTGAAAGCCAAAAAATAAAAAAAATATAATTGTTTAATAATTTATGGGCAAACTTAACACACGTTACCCTTTTTATTTTTTTACAAAAATAATACTTAACGCATGTTCAAGCCATAACAATATTTTCTGACCTTTTTTTTCTTTTTTGGTATCCATAACAAGTTTCCATTTTTATTATCAGATAATAATTTCCTTTAAGTATTCATCAAAATTAAAACATTCCCTTTTTTGACAAAAATATCCCTTTTTTTTTTTGGTTACAACGGAGTCAGAGAGGATCGAACCTAGGACCTCCTGCATACTACTCAAACTCCTCACCACTAGACCAAACCTAGTGGCTTCAAAAATATCCCTGTTTAAAGTTAGCGGCACAGTCTGTTTATATTTTATTAATGTTTAATTATCTTAAATATGTACAAAATTTATTTTAGCCACCGTTAAAAAACGTGAATGAATACAATGTTTTATTGGTCAAGTATACAATGTTTTTTATATAGAAACTTTTAATTCTATCCCATTTATCATCATCATATAATAATAGTAAAATACACTGTCAATAAAAAACGGCTTAATTTACAATTTTAATTTTTTTTTTATAAAAGAGGGCCGAAACCCAAAAGAAACAAAACTACAAAGTTAGACGGATATTTCTAGGTATGCAAACCCCGAAGACATCGTCAAAAAGAAGACTCTGAAGCTCCCCAGGTGGAGACTCGAGAAAATGAACATTGATAAAACATTGACTTAGAAAGTAGCTTAATTTACAATGTTAATATTGTTAAATTAAACTTTTTCACTCAGATTTAAATCCGAAACTTTCGTAATTATGTGTGAGAGTTTCATGTGCTAGCTATCACTTCCTTTTAAAAAAAAATACACAATACAATTATGTATTATTTTGGTCAGTCCACAATACCAATATTATTAGTATTATTTTGGTATCAAGGTGAATATCTATTTATGGTTTTTACCTAAAAAGAGTAATCTATTTAAGGTGAAAAAGGTAAAGCTTCATCGATGCTTGTCTGTTCCACACTACATATATATTTTTTTTTTTACAGTGTTAGAAACTCAATAATTTCACTACTTGTATTGCACATAGGCACATAGCAATATAAACACAAAATTTCGATTCATCTTTGCAATACAAAATCTCTTCCATTTTTATTTTTTGTTGCCATAACCATGAAGAACAATAAGGATCAACAAGGCAAAGTCTCATCATATCTAAAGTTTATCAATGATAAACTCTATTCTCTTAACTTCTTAGCTTATAACCTAGTTTTTGGTTGTGGTTTATTTGTTGGTATCACACTCACTTTTTGTCTTAAAAATTTTGCATTCAACTTTCAAATCCAACAATTCCAAAATCAATCCTTTAGCTTCAATCCACCTCCTCATGATTTTTCTCCTCCAATTTTATCTATCAACTCAACAACATCAAATGATCACAATAACCAAACAAAATTTTCTATTAATCGAAATAGTTTGGAAGATTTTTTGAAGATTCCAATGGCTATGCATGATATGAATGAGGATGAATTGTTATGGAGAGCTTCATTTGTTCCTATGATTGATAAAACTCCATTCAAACAAACACCAAAGATTGCATTTATGTTTTTGACAAAAGGACCTGTTTTATTGGCTCCTCTTTGGGAGAAATTCTTCAAAGGAAATGAAGGGTTGTATTCTATCTACATTCATCCAAGCCCTTCTTTCAATCAAACAGTTTATAATCAAAGCTCGGTGTTTTATGGCCGGAGAATCCCAAGCAAGGTATTCTCTTTTCCTCCAAACTTCTTTACTACGTGTTTTTAGGTGTTTTTCTTTACAATTAATCGTTTATTCCGTCCGAGATAATTAGACGTTCTCGCTGTTAGAATTAGAGATAAGGAAAAGAGAATAAGACGGCTAGGGTTTCAATAGAATATCATTGCATTACATAACATTACAAAAAGACAAAAAGTTACTGTAGAATATATATATATATAACTTAATGGACTCTAAACCAACAGGAATATGAACACCTCTTTTTTTCTTTTTTTTTTTGGTGAAGAAATATGAACACCTCTTACTGATAGAATAAACATCAAATTCACTAATATTCCAAGAACACCTCTTTTTGACATACTTAGACAATATTCCAAGAACGATTTCTACACTTTTTTTTTTGCACTTTTTTATTGTTCAAAGTATGCCTTTATTACCTTTATTATGGACTATTTCAACAAAATAGGTATTTGTTTTTTCAAGGAAGAATTGGATGTTTAGTACTATGCTACAGTAATTAACTTTTGTTAATTTTATTTTAGTAAAACAACTGTTAATTTTTTATTTATTTTTATTATTGGTACAAAAAACAACTGTTGATTTAAAACAAAAGAATAGTTATTGTGATTTCCATTAATTGTTTGAAAATAACATTCGCAATAACCGTAAAATAAATAACATTAGCAATAAATAAATAAATAAATAAGAGATTTAAATTATTTGTTAGATTCATTATCGTGTATTCAAAGCATATAATGTACCGGATCCCATCAGAACTCCGCAGTTAAGCGTGCTTGGGCGAGAGTAGTACTAGGATGGCTGACTTCCTGGGAAGTTCTTGTGTTGCACCTCTTTTTTAAAATTATCAACAAAAAAAAAGTATATCTTATACTCCTTACAATTCAATCATTTGCTTATAAAAAAATAAAATAAATAAGAGATTTAGAAATAACCAAAAATGAAATAAGAAGATTCATTTCCTCACCTTGTGTGTATATATGGCATGAAAAAATTCTTTGACTATGCCCTTATTATTGTACGACAAATCATATACATAAGGAAATCTAAAATTAGTTAATATAAAATGATCGATTCCTAAAATTATTATCTGGATGAGATTAAAAATTAACAAATAAATCGAGCATTAACACAGAAATAAATCCATACACTATAAACAGGCCGAAATCAATCCGTAAAAACGATATGAATATACACTTAAATAATACACGGCATATTTCATAGGTTATTACTCCTTAATTTTTACAGAAGACTACAAATCTACAATCTCCTAACAAATAAAAAAAAGTCTCACAGCAATATTTTGAAAAATATTACACAGATAAAGGAAGCATATTTGTACATAGTTATTTTCATTTAATACTCATTTAATTTTATCTTTTGTTATAACAATAACTTTATAAAGTCCTTGTGAGCGTAACTCAATTGTTAAAATATCACATTATATATACAGGAGTCGGTTTCGAACCCAGAAGACTTCATTTATTCATCTTTAAAGTGAAATTTCAATCCATTAAACTATTTGACAAAAAAAACTTATACCTAAATATTTACATAATAAGCACTCTCGATTAAATTGTTTGAGTTATTTAAGCAGATACATAATTTTGTATTGGTAATACAGGAAACAAAGTGGGGTGAAACTAGCATGATAGAGGCAGAGAGACGTCTACTAGCAAATGCATTGCTTGATTTCTCAAACCAACGTTTTGTGTTACTTTCAGAATCATGCATACCATTGTTCAACTTCTCCACAATCTATACTTACTTAATGAACTCAAAAAAAACCTTTGTGGAAACCAATATGCTTAAGGATTCACAATGGAAAAAAGGGTCTCAATGGTTTCAAATTGATCGTTACCTTGCACTTCACATAATCTCCGACAAAACATATTTTCCTATGTTCAAAAAGAATTGCAACTCTCCATGCTATAGTGATGAACATTACTTGCCAACTTTTATTAGTAATGAATTTGGGAAGAGAAATTCTAATAGGACTTTGACTTGGGTTGATTGGTCAAAAGGTGGACCCCATCCTTCAACGTTTATTGGAAAAGATTTGACTATTGAATTTTTGGAGAGGTTAAGGTTCGGGAGCACTTGTAAGTACAATGGAATTAGGACAACTACTTGTCATTTGTTTGCAAGGAAATTTCCTCTTGATGCTTTGGATACATTGGTTAAATATGCTCCAAAGTTAATGCAATTCAATTGATTTAATTTGTATTCCAATATACTTTGTTTTTTTGACTTTTTTCCTTCCATTAATCATATTTACTTTTGCTACTTTTCTCCCAAGATGAATATATTCATTGATTTAAAATTTGGGGCTCTTCTTGTTTTGCATAGTGAATAATTGAATATATATATCCTTCGGTTAGAAATTGTCTATTTTGTTTTCTTACTATATACCTTCTCTCCATTTGGTGAGTATTCCCTATAGTTTGTCACTATTTGTTTCGAGTAAGTGTCATAAATAAAATGCATCAGATCTAAATTTGAAACCAATTTGAACAGCTAAGAAACAGAATGTGAAATGCAGAATGTTAATGCAGTAATTTACAATGAACAAAATGATTTTTTGCTTATATTTTGTCACATAGTAAGTATAATACAGTTATCATATCTTGTCTCTTATCTTGCGCACGAAACATATCCTAAAGTTTGGATAAAGAAAAATAAAATCAACAGAAAGTTTAAATCTTTTAATGACACATTACATAAATTGTACACGAATAAATTTTCATCATTCTTATGTATTAAATGTGACATTTTAGAGTCATACATATCAATCACTAAGAATACCGTCAACCAACTATATACATATTATTTATCATATACATATTATTTATCAAAAACAAAAAGTTATTTACATATACCAACACCACCTCCAACTAACTAAATACATGGATTTTGATTTCTCAAACAACGTTTTGTGTTACTTTCAGAATCATGCATACCATTGTTCAATTTCTCCACAATCTACTTTTATCAAATGAACTCCTTCAAATAATCTCTGACAAGACATATTTTCCTAGGTTAAAAAAGAATTGCAACTCTCCATACTATAGTGAATACATTACTTGCCAACTTTTATTAGTAATGAATTTGGGAAGAGGAATTCTAATAGGACTTTGACTTGGGTTGATTGGTCAAAAGGTGGACCCCATCCTTCAAGCTTTATTGGAAAATATTTGACTATTGATTTTTGGAGAGGTTAAGGTTTGGAAGCATTTGTGAGTACAATGGAAATTCACTCTTTTTTTATTTTTTTTGAAGCAAAGGAAATTCAATCTTGATGATTTGGATAGATTGGTTAAATATGCTCCAAGGTTGATGCAATTCAATAGATTTTATATTCCAATATATATATATATATATATATATATATATATATATATATATATATATATATATATATATATATATATACTTTTTTTTTCCCCTTACATTAACATTGATCATAGTAGTATTTACTTTTGCTACTTTTCTCACTATATGAATATTCATCTATTTAAAATCAGGGGAACCAACAAAGAGTTTGAATCTTTTAAAGACACGTTAGATAAATCGTACACAAATAAATTTACATCTTTCTCATATATTAAATATGACATTTTAATAAAGTTGTGTACATCAATCACTATCATCAACCAACTATATACATATTATTTTAATCACCAACACCACCCCCAACTAACTACATGCATGAATTTTGAATACCAAAAAAAGAAAAACTACATGCATGAATTTTGAATCTGTTCTTTCTAAATTTTTCATATACTAAATGTGAATTTTTGAGTTATATATGTCACGTGATAGTAAATATTATATATGTTACTTAGAAATACAAAATGATCGTAAATTATAACTCTTATTACATTCATATATTATACATCCTATTTTATATAAATAATCCTATAAACATTTTTAACGTTACATTTTTTCCAACAAATTATATTTCTTGCAGTTACCCATTAAAAATAAATTATTTTTATCTCTTATTTTCATTGATGTATTTTTTTTTTATATAGTTTTCTCTTTTTTATTTGAATAAGGGATAAATTGCACTTTTATCTCTTTATTTTTCACAAACTTGGTATTTTGACCCCTTATTTTTTTTTTAAAAAAAAAAACATTTTTGGCCCACTAGCTTTCACAAACTTGCAATTTTGACCCACTAAATTTAGCCCCTTTTTGCAGAAGGATGGCCCCCCTCTAATTTTGACTAAGTCAACGCTCATGCGGCAAGTGACTCACATGTCAAGTCAGCATGTCTTGCCATGCGGACAAGTACTCCTATGCCATGTCAGCATGGCTTGCCACATATATTGATGTGGCATGTGAGTCACATGCCACATTGTGTTGACTTGGTCAAGAGGCAAAAATTGTAAGTTTGTGAAAGTTATGGGCCCAAAGAGCCATTTTGAAAGTTAAAGGGCAAAAATCACAAGTTTGTGATTTTTTTTTTGACGCATTGTGAAAATTAATTAGGAGGGCAGAAGTACAATTTAGCCTTGAATAAATTACATTTTCCTTTTCTAGGATAAAATTTAATTACAATCTCGTTAATTAGGATATATATATAAGATGAAATCAGGAATATTGATCCTAACTAAATGAATATTCAACGATCAACGATATAGTTAGATTATTAATTGGTGAAAAACATTCGATCATATACTTAATTAGATAGCAATTCAAGGAAAAAAATCAAACTCTAATTAATGGATCCAGGTGAAGAATACAACAATATAGTTACCTGAATTTCAATTTCAGAAATATATTTAATCGGCGAAAACATTCGGTGAGCAACTCAAGTGAAAATCAAACTCCAATTCAATGTGTTCGTTCAAGTTTCGACGGTGAAATGGATGAAACCAAAAACACGCAGATCTAATGTTATGGTGAAAACGCTCAGATCGTCACTACGAGTATGGTGAAACGTCACCTGAAATTCAATTTCAGGTGAGTTCATTTCACTACGGTTCAATGCAATGCCACTTCAAATTTCAAATTAGTTCAAAATGTTCCATGAATTAGTATGGTGAAACCGAAAACGCTCAGTTCCTCACCTAAAATTGAATTTAATTTGAGGTGAGTGTGAATAATTTCAGTACCTGCAATGCAATATCGATCCGTGATCCGGTCCGGTCCAATGGAATGTAACGACGGAAGAAAAGCACCTGCGATGCAAAACACACCATAATTAGAAGAAGAAGAAGAAGAAGAAGAAGAAGAAGAAGAAGAAGAAGAAGAAGAAGAAGAAGAAGAAGAAGAAGAAGAAGAAGAAGAAGAAGAAGAAGAAGAAGAAGAAGAAGAAGAAGAAGAAGAAGAAGAAGAAGAAGAAGAAGAAGAAGAAGAAGAAGAAGAAGAAGAAGAAGAAGAAGAAGAAGAAGAAGAAGAAGAAGAAGAAGAAGAAGAAGAAGAAGAAGAAGAAGAAGAAGAAGAAGAAGAAGAAGAAGAAGAAGAAGAAGAAGAAGAAGAAGAAGAAGAAGAAGAAGAAGAAGAAGAAGAAGAAGAAGAAGAAGAAGAAGAAGAAGAAGAAGAAGAAGAAGAAGAAGAAGAAGAAGAAGAAGAAGAAGAAGAAGGAAGAAGTGGCGCCAAATACCTAAAATTCAAACTTAATTCAATTTCTTTCCGCTATGGGCCCTTTATATATAACGACAAATTCGGTTAAAATTTGTTAGAATAAGAAAAAAAGAAAAAATTGACAAAAGTGATAAATATTCTTTTAAAATAGAATCATTAATTGATAGGCATGTCCACTACTCACATAATACAAGGAGAATTGCAATCCATTTTAAAAAGTATTAAAAAATGAATAATAGATTACAATTTAAAGAGAATAAAACTCTCAAAATATTAAACTTAAGAGTAAAATTTTAAAAAATTGGAGTATATAACAAAAGAACAATTAATGATTACTATGGAGAGTTTCTAATTTTAGAATATCATATTCATATTCATGTCATATCATATTCATATCATCATTTTTAACACCTACCCATCCGGTGATTCCAAATCAACAGATTTTTTGATCAACTCGTGAGTTGAGTAAACCAATCGAATGAAAATATTTTCATTTTTTATTTATTTTAATAATAAAATAAATATTAAAATAAATAAAAAGCTCTATCCTTCTAATTAAACCAAGATCAAGAAAGAGCCGTAGCTTTTTTGTGTCCTTTAAGAAAGAATTCGTTTTTTTAGTATTTATTACTGCTATTATTTTTATCATATTCATATATATTATACTAAACGTCGGTAAACTTTTCAACCCAAATTCAAAACCTGGTTTTCAATATATTGCACCATGTTTTACTGTTATATTTTTTATGTTTTAGCATTGCAATGGAAAGAATTATTATATGCATGTTTTGTTTTAACTCTCAATCTGCAAAATCTTTTCATGGTAGAAACATGTTTGGAATTGGATTTGGTGTTTGCTTCATGTTTCCCCTGTTTACTAGCTACTTGACTATGGTTATGGGTTAGATGCATGTTCTAATAGTTTGTCTCTGGGTGTTATATATGATGGCAATTGAACAAAACAAAGTCATAGATTCAAAATCAAAGCAAAATAAATTTTGAATTCTAGACAGAAGAATAACAATGATATGCAACATATTTACGTATACCAATCGAAGTTGAAACTCAATTGACCCAGAATTGAGCAGTGCCGCACACGGCATTTATTTATTTAATTTATCTTTAATGAAATCCATATCACCCACTTACATCCAATTAAATCACACAATAATGCCACATCACTTCCTTATATTATATCATTCTCATCTCTATTTTTTTTTTATATTATATCAATCTCATAATAAATAATAAAGAATTATGCTTCTCCAATTATCCAAAAATTGATGTCACAAGATGTTACAGTTTTCTACATTATTATTGAATTATACCTCTCCAATTATCCAAAAATTGATGTCACAAGATTGCTTACACTTTTTTACATTATTATAACATTCCTTAGTGACAATGAAGATGAGCATAGTTGGATTCTCTTTCAACATTTATCCTATTTAAATGTCAACCGTTTTCATAGAAACAACAAAGAGTTTATAATTTAGTCACACAAAAAAATACGAAGAATGTATACATTATTGACTTAATTACATTTCTATTGAGTTTAGTTTTTAGTTAAAAAAAAATTACTCTTTCAAACCATAGCTCCTATCTACCCTCACGTGTCTACTATAGTAGCTGAAAAAACAAATCTAAAGTTAAAAGTTTGAATTGTTCATGTGTGGAATGTAACAGACAAATACAAACCAAACTGAGGTTACGTCTATAGATATGTTATTTGTTGATGAAAATGTGATGTACTATATTGATATACTTCTCACATTTTCACTTAATCTCCATTGATGTTTTTTTTATTATTGATTTTTTCCCTTTTTTTACTTTGATCATCCAGTGTGATAAGATTCTTGCTACTTTGGGAAATAGTTTGGTTTCAAAGATAAAAAAAATTAGTTGAAGAATGATCAACATATAAGGTTGAAAATATATTGGTTGGAGGAAGTGATAAGTACATCACTTTATTATTATTATTATTTTCATTTTCACAACACTTATTGTTAAAATTTATACGAATAATTTTTCAACATTATAATATAAAATACCACATAATACATGTGCATCGCACGGGTGTGGGACTAGTTTAAACATAATGCCCAAAAAGAAAGTTTTGTTGCAGCGCCCGCAAATTATACTGTGCACCGTAATCCTAAAACATACTGTTTTAATACAAAAAAAAATAAAAAATTACTGTTTTAGACCAAAATAAAGTTCGTGGTATCCCCAACTCAAAATTAACGTTTCATAATTCAGTGTTCTATTTTCAGGGGAACTAATTTTCAAAAGAAAACAAATTTGAATCCAACAGTATTCTGGGATTGGCCACGGTAAATAAAACAGGATTCTAAGGAAGACCATCACCCACAAAATAATTGCTTAAAAATCGATTAAAAGAAAATATCAAATCCAATTTTGGTGTGTGAAGGAGATGAATTTGATGTTGGAATATTTTATGATATTCCAATAATATTATGTGGGCAAATATCTTTATATAAATATATTAGCTATTTATCAATTAGGAATCTTAATTGATTAAGTGATCAAATAAAGTTAAAAGGCTAATTAGATTTCTATTTAAAAAGTTCAAAGTTTTTTACCCCTAAACCACCTTGATCTTTAGAACGACACACTTGCTCCCATTTTACCCAACATAGCTTTTTATCTTCTAATCCACCGTCCCATAAAAAAATTTCTTTGGATCCGCACCAATTGTTGTATGACACATTTGGGAGCTTTAAAAAAAGAGAAAAAATACAAAGGTAAACTTGCCAACACCGAATTAATTAACGTAATTCTACCACCATATGACAGTTGTCGACTACTCCAACTACTTAATCTCTTTGACATAGCTTCCACCACCGGCCTCCAAGTCTCTCTGCGCCGAGGATTAGCACCCACTGGAATGCCCATAAATTTGAAAGGAATACTTTCTGACCTGCAAAAAAGAAAAGAAGATCCAACCGAAAGAAACCTTTCATCGACATTTATACCGTATAACTTACTCTTGACAAAATTAATCTTCAAACCTGACACCATTTCAAAGCCCCTCAAAACAGATTTAATGGTCCATAGATTGTTCCAAGAGTCTTCCCCCACCAATATTGTATCATCCGCGAATTGAAGTATCTTGAATTGAAGTGAATCACTAACTTTGTAACCTTGAAATTTACCAATCTCTACCGTCCTTTTAATCTTGCTTGTCAAGCCTTCTGCTGCAATAAGAAACAAGAAAGGAGATAGCGGATCGCCTTGACGTAACCCTTTACAAACTTTGAACTCTTCAGTTGGGCTACCATTAACTATCCCGAAGTTTTAATTGTGCAATCCCCTAAATTTTATAATTGTTCGTTTTTAAACTCCAAATTTCAATTGCTTGATATTGGTCCCCTAAATTTACCCCCCCTTGCATTTGCGAATCATCCGTTTTTTTTTTTCTAAAAATCACTTATGTTGAATTTTAAATTTTAAAAATATTTTAAAATTAAAAAGATGTTTCGAAATTAAAAAATTAAAATAAATGAGTTTTCTTCGTAGTTTATAAAATAATTTTGCTATAAAAAATAGCTTACAAATTTTTTTTGAACTATTTTTTTAAAGTGTTTTTAAAAATTTATAAACTATTTTCTTAAAACAATAATTATTAAAGCTTTTATTAAAACAAAAGTTAATACATTTTTTTAACAAAGTTAATACTACATTTTTTTAAAACAAATATTTTTGTTTTATATATGTTTTTTAAATTTTAAAACATTTTTTATTTATTTTAAAAAATATTTTTAAATTTTAAAATGTCACATAATTAATTTTTAGTTAAAAAAGTCAACAGAGGGCTAGTCAATGCAAAATGGATAAACTTGAGGAGCCAAAATCGAGCAATTGAAACTTGGAGGCTAAAATTGAACAATTGTGAAATTTAGGAAATTAAAATCGCATAATTAAAAATTGAGGGGCCAAAATGGTACAATTATAAAATTTGAATGGTGAAAACTGCATTAATTGCAATTGCGGAGAAGCCGAAATCGTACATTTAATTAAGAAAATGCGGAGAAGCCGAAAAGTTCATAGATGTTAATGGTTAAAATGTTCTCACGAAAAGAAAAGAAGAGATACAGGGTTAAAATGTAGCATCAATTGCAATTGCAAACATTTGGTCGAACCATTGTTGTTCAAAAAAATATTTGGTCAAACCATTGAAATTAAAGAAGACTATAAGAGTATGTTCATATTTTAGAGTTGCTACAGTAATACGTAAAGGAGAGATAATAAATCAGTTAATAGAAAAATTAAAATTTGACTTTGGAAAGGTATACAAAGTGTGAAAATGAAGGGATACACTAATTGTGTTGTGAAATGGATTATGATATGATACGATTGATGATAGATGAGAATCAGAACTAACAATGAGTTATAATGAAAATAGCAACTTGTATTAAAGGATAAGGTAAAGGGAGGATCGTAGATCCGAAATCTCCAACTAAGACGAACGTGTTAGATAATAATTATATTATTATTGTAAGGGTAGTTTAGTCTTTCATAATTACTAGTTTATATACTCTATTGTATCTATTATTCTATATGACTTTTTGGTTTATTGTAATGGAAAACCCTAGCCTCCTTTTTGAATAGTTTTAACATGGTATCAGAGCCGGGTTAAGGACTGTAATGTGAGCATTTGACCCAGGACCACGTTAGGCGTGAGGGTGGGTGTTGAATATGTTGTTGTGTTGTTGGAGATTGTTTGAAGTCCCACATTGCTTAGGTTCCCGGGATGTGAAGTGTATAAATATGTGAGGACAACCTCACCCTTTGAGCTAGCTTTTGGGGATGAGATCCAAACATATTTAACAGAACGATTAGAGAAATAGTAACTAAGACGATCACACAATGTAACATTCAAATTCAATTAATAGAGAAATAGTAATTAGAGAGAATTATTAGAGACCATACGAAAATATGTTAACAAATATAAAGGGATAATTAAAGAATACAAGTAGACATTGGTATTAAGTGGATGGACAAAGTTGTAAACAAACATATAATGCATGTCATAGAGGTTATAAAAGGATAAGTGTTGTGGACCGACCATTGAGATATCCATTCTTTCTCTCTCTCACCATCAGACACAACAACAACAACAACACATCTTTCTCACATCTTTCAAATATGTTTTTATTCATTTATTTGGTTTTCAAATAAATTTTTTGTTAGTCCATTTTGTTTATAAAATTTCAAACACAAAAAATCATTAATTACATATTTACAATTTTGACACATAAAAAAATTATACTAATAATAAGTATCCAAAAAAAAAAAAGAATTATAAGTAATAAATAACAATGAATCCCATTGTCAAGAAAAAATAGTGTTGTTTACCAAAAAAAATGTGTGGCGACAAAAATTTAATAAAATATTTATCAGAGTAAATTTGTTTTCGGTTAAAAAAAATAATCTTTTATACAAAAATTAGATTCTTTGGGGGACAAAAATTTGCTAAACTTTTTTGTATAAAGAAATTTTTTCGTAAATAACTATTGTGTGGGTTATATAATTTTGGGTTAAATATATTTTTGTTCCTTATAATTTTTCAGAATTTTCATTTTAGTCCTTGAAGATTTTTTCACACTTTTTAGTCATGAAGTTTTTTCCGTCAATGTTTTTAGTTTCTACTTTTCATTCAACTCGTGTATACCATTTTAAATTTTTTATGCGGTCATGTTTAGTAAATTATATGAATCTCTATTACAAAATTTTAAACTTTTTTAACAAAAGATGAATTAAATATGAATTTTTCAGTTCTTTGCACATAAATAATTCATCTTATCTTAAAAAAATCTAAATTTTTATCGAAAATGTTCTTATAATATTATAAATATGAATACAAAAAATCATTCAAAAATGTGAAAGTCTACACGAGTTGAATGAAAAGTAGGGACTAAAAGCATTGACGGAAAAACTTCAGGGACTAAAAAATGTGAAAAAAATCTTTAGGGACTAAAATGAAAATTATGAGAAACTATAGGGACAAAAAAACATATTTAACCCTATAACTTTTACATCTCTATAAACATATCAAATTTTGTTTTTAACTCTACAACAAATTTTGATTCCCAAATACTCCCTCTGTTCCAAAATGTAAGTCACTTTGGGCAAATTATACAAATTAAAAAACGTAATTAATGTTGTATGAAAAAAAGAAATTATGAGTTAGTTTACAAAATTGTCCTTCATTAATGGTATAGGAAAGATAAATTGAAGAATTGAAAGAAGAAAGAGTAATAAATAGTTAAAGGTATAATAGGAAAACTAACATTAAATGTTTAATTGGTAATGTAAAGTGATTCATTAATCTTTTTAAATTGCACCAATTTACTCATATTAATTCATCTACTGGAATTTGCTAATTTAGACCCACCTAAAAATATGAATGTCTAAATTAGTAAGGTGTTGTTTTTCGCTTTGGAAAAAAAAAAAACTCATTCTTCTACAATTACAATTTTAATACTTAAAATTGAAGGGCAATTTGGTAAGTTTGATATAAAAATTACAAAACTGTTTTATCCTTGAGATTCTCAAACAGTTTGTTTCAATCTTTTTTCTTTTGTTGATAAATGTTTTCAAAGTTTGTTCCTTTTTGCAAAGCTAGTGTACGTCATCACTGGATTGTTTTTCTTATCAATACTAAGCTTGTCGTATTAATTTACATTATTTTTATCACTGGAATTTTTTTTGTTGATAATTTACCTTATTTTTATTAGTCCTCACGCTTGTCGATTACATGGACTGATTATAAATATTGTTCTATAGGAATTTTACATGCTTCATATGCTTCATCTTTTAATGTGCTTTGGAACTTTGGATCGTATCACATTATCTTTTTTTTTTATTTTCTAGATTGTTTATTTATGTTAGTGGGTATAAATTAGTAAATGGGTGCACAATCTCTCTATATAAGAAAACAAAATACCTATGAAATCTCCAATTTATTCCTATTTTATTTTTTGACACGTCATTGAATTCAGGGATATTTTGTGTTTATATTCAAAAGTTTGCACAAAAAACTTCCCATTATGTGATGGTTACTCATACATATTTTAACTTCCCAAAAACTAAACTAAAATATTGATAGAATAAAAGTTAAAAAAACTATATTGTTAATAATTTTATATTATAACATATAAATTGTAAGTAACAAATAAAAATAAATAAATTTGTGACATTTTTGTGTTGTTGTCTACGTGAGTAAAAATAAGAGTGTGTTGTTATTTTTTATAGTTAGGGTTTAGACTATTTTTTTTTTTAGAAAGTTGGATTTGGACATGGACCTATGTTATAAGTGATAAAATAATAATAAGACAGGTCACAGTCCAACCCGCATAACCCGCGGATTTAAAGGTCCAACTCACACGAGCAAAAATATAAACGAACCAAAATAAAATGGTCTTAAGCTCGTGCGGGCTGCGGGTTAAATGGGTCGACCTGCGGACCATGACCCATATACCCAACTCTAATATTTATACTTATATATTAATACGAAAATCTACTATTTTTTTGTGATACTCACGGAACTTGTGTTTTTACTAATATATTATATTGTCTATTTTTTTAATAATTTTACGGGTTATATTCACATTAATACGGGAACCTACTTCTTATGGTTATATTTACGGGCCTTATATTTTCACTCCTATATTAATAAAGTTTTTTTTTTTTACAATTTTACGAGTTATACTCATATATTTATACGGGGACATAATATTTTGTGTGAATTTCACCGGACCTATATTTTTCCTCTTATTAATAAGGTTTCACGTTCTTTAATAATTTATGTAGACCTAAATTTATACTCATATATTAATACGAGAACCTTTTTTTTATTGATTTCTACGAGACTTATATTTTTAATCATATATTAATAAAATTATTTATTTATTTATAATTTTACGGGTTATATTGGATCATATATTAATACAGGGACTTAATTATTTTGTTGATTTTTACGAGTTCTGTGTTTTTTATTAATATATATATATATATATTAATAAGGTTGTCCATTCTTTCATAATTTCTATACTCATATATTAGTACAAGGATATAATCTTTTTGTGTGATTTCTGCGGGGCTTATTTTATACTCTTATTAATGAAGTTTCCAATTTTTTACTATTTTTTATACGCATATATTTTATGAGATTTCTACGGGACCTATGTGTTTTACTCATATTAATAAGTTTGCCCGCTCTTTTATAACACATGTGGGACATATATTTATACTCATATATTAATATGAAAACTTTTTTTTTTTGTGATTTCTACGGGAGATATATTTTTATGGGTCATGTTAACATGTGCACAATGACACATGTTAAGCTTCTAAATATAGAAAATTACATTTAATGTTCGAATTTTTTTTTTAATGTTTAAGAAGTTAAATGCACAAATTTCAATGTATTATTTCTACTTTTGCTTCCTTAACACATGTGCCCTTGGTGCACATGTTAACATTTTCCTATTTTTATTTATATATTAATTAAGTTGTCTATTTTATTTATTTTTTTTATAATTTTACGGGTTATACATACTCATATTTAATACGGTGGACCTAAGTTTTTTGGTGATTTAATACATGGACCTAAGTTTTTTGGTGATTTTTACACGACCTATGTTTTTACTAATATATTAATAAGGTAGCCTATTTTTTCATAATTTTTACATTATCTATATTTATATTCATATATTAATACGGAGACCTAAAGTTTTTTTATGATAGTTTTACCATTGTTTTTTTTTTTCTATTTTTATAACCAAATATTATATCCTTTTTATTTTTTACTATTTCATGTTACCGAGAAGCGGCAACGCCGCGACTCCCGTGCGGGCGCACGGGTGTCCTGCTAGTATTTAATAAAATTTACCTAATTAACCCTCAAGTTTCTAGTCTGTATATAATAACTAAGTATCAAGAATTTTTTTGTCCAAAGTGAAAAAGTGCACCTTGCTAATTTAAACCTTCATGTTTTTAAGTGGGTCTAAATTAGCAAACTCATATATATATATATATAGGGGGCTGCTAATTTAGACCCAGTTGGGTCTAAATTAGCAAGGTGCACCTTTTGAGTTGGACAAAAATACCCTTTCTTTTTTTTAAAAAAAAAAAAAAAAAAACATATTGGCGCTGATCCAGTGTCGCGCGCCTACCGCAGGACCACCGTTACAGACCGTTGATTTCCATCAGACGGCCAAGAAATGATCTCATCATGGCTGTCGGATCAATCAGACAGTCCAGATCATCCATCTCCATGATAAGCCAGCGCGTGCACCACACTAGATCTGCGCCTGGAGAGAGAAAATTTCATTTTAAAAAAGCAGGACACGTGTCAACTGCTGGGTGGTTGGCGTGTTTTTTTTTTCCATTTAATACTTTAAACTCAATTATTTCGTTGTAAATTAATTTTTTATTTTTTTATTTTTATACCAAAATTCATAATTTTTTTTTGTCTACAAATAGAGACTTGGTTCGTTTGATTTGGACACAAAAAAAAAAACTCAATTTTTCACTACCTTTAATTATCTTTATATAATACTGTGAAACCATTTAGCTGGTAGAATGGTTTCACAGTACAACTCTCTGAAACCATTTTACTGGTAGAATGGTTTCAGTGAGTAATTTCTTAATTGTTTGCTTCTGAAACCATTTAGCTGGTACAATGGTTTCAGAGCGTTGTACTTTGAAACCATTTCACTGATAGAATGGTTTCAGGGGAGTTGATTTTTAATTGTTTGCTTCTGAAACCATTTTACTGCTAGAATGGTTTCACAGTATAACTCTCTGAAACCATTCTTCCCGCTAAATGGTTTCAGAAGCAAACAATAGTTTTTAATTACCGTTTTATCTCATTTAATTAACGAAAAATAGTTTCAGGTCTCAAAAAATTTCATAAAATATACCAAAAGTTCCAGAATATTATCTAATATTTTATTAGAAACAAATAAAAAAACAATTGGTTTCAGAGTACAAATCTATGAAATTATTATTATTATTTGTTAAATGGTTTTAAATAATCAGCGGAATTTGTGAAAATAATTTCATGACTTGAACTAGGGAGAGTGAGGTACACAAGAGGGTTCTAAATAATTCATAGTACTTTACATAAAATTTTGGAAATTTTTTATGGAATTATAATATTTTTAATTACCTTTTTACTCATTTAATTAACTAAAAATAGTTTCGGGTCTCCAAAAATTTCATACAATATACCAAAATTTCCAGAATATTATCTACTATTTTATTATGAAAAAATAAAAAAAAAAAAAGAGCCTCCCTGATGCCGCACGCGCCCCCACGCGCCGCCGGTGAGAGTGGGCGTGGGCGACGCGCACTGTTCATCGTCCCTCCCACCCGTTTTATGCAGAAACGGGTCGTGCGACCCGGTTTTTGACCCGGTTCGATCTCCCTCAATACTCAACGAAACTCGACGTTCCTTATATGGATTTTGATCGTTTTTCAATTTTACAAAGGTTTCCGGTATTAGTTTTTGAAATCGGCGTTCTATTCGCACGTAAAATGAGGTCGAAATTTGGAAGAAATTTAAAAAATGTAATAGTTGTTCTATTGTTTCAAAAAAAAAAAAAGGGTATTTTTATGATGCAAATTACATACATGCCCCAGTTGCTCTATTGTTTCAAAAAAAAAAAATGGGTATTTTTGTCCAACTCAAAAGGTGCACCTTGCTAACTTAGACCTAACTAGGGTCTAAGTTAGAAAACCCCATATATATATATATATATATATATATATATATATATATATATATATGGGTCTTGCTAACGAGGGCACTCTTTAAGCATTCCATTAAAAGAAACTTTTTATTCAAAAAATTAAACATTTCAATTTCCAATGCGTTGACTTTACGCATTTCCATAAAAATTCTATATAAAACTTACTATTTAAGGGCTTAAAGAGTGCCCCGGGGGCACTATTTAGCATTTACCTATATATATATATATATATATATATATATATATATATATATATATATATATATATATATAGGCTTAATTAGTAAAATGGTCCCTTAAAGACATTTTTGGTTTCACATTGGTCCCTTAAAGAAAAAAAGGACCAAATAGGTCCCTTAAAGAAAAAAAGGTCTGAATAGGTCCCTTAAAGACATCTTCATTAATCAGTTAGGTCCCTTAAAGACATCTCCGTTAATCAGTTTGGTCCTCGAAAAAATGAACGGAAAGGACCAAACTGATTAACGGATATGTCTTTAAGGGACCTATTCAGACTTTTTTTTCTTTAAGGGACCTATTCGGACCTTTTTTTTCTTTAAGGGACCTATGTAAAACCAAAAATGTCTTTAAGGGACTATTTTATTAATTAAGTATATATATATATATATATATATATATATATATATATATATATATATATATATATATGGGACTTTAGAAGAGATGCTGAAAGTTGGAGTTCATTTTGGCCATCGTACTAGGAAATGGAATTCTCGAATGACACCTTTTATATTAGGAAAACGGAAAGGTATTCATATTATAAATCCTATTCGAACTGCTCGTTTTTTATCCGAAGCTTGTAATTTGGTTTTTCATGCAGCAAGGAAAGGAAACCAATTCTTAATTGTTGGTACGAAAAAAGAAGCAGTCGATTCAGTAATACGGGTTGCAATAAGAGTTCGATGTCATTATGTTAATAAAAAATAGCTCGGAGGTATGTTAACGAATTGGTATACTACGGAAACGAGACTTCGTAAGTTCGGAGACTTGAGAACGGAGCTAAAAATGGGGAAAATGAAAACTCTCTTCCAAACAAAGATGCCACTAGGTTGAAGAGACAATTATCTCATTTGGAAAGATATCTGGACGGCATAAAATATATGACAAAAGTTACCCGATATTGTAATAATCCTTGATCAACAAGAAGAATATACAGCTCTTAGAGAATGTATCACTTTGGGAATTCCAACGATAATTTCTTTAATCGATACAAATTCTGACCCAAATCGCGCCAATTTTTTGATTCCGGCTAATGATGATTCTAGAGCTTCAATCCGCTTCATTCTTAACAAATTAGTTTTTGCAATTTGTGAGGGTTGTTCTAGCTAGATACGAAATTTTTGATTAATAATAAGATAAATAAATTTTTAGATTTGGTTGGGCGGTCATAGATTTATGGAATCGGTTATTATAGCATTATATAATTGTGAAAAAAGAAATATTTTGTGATTAGTAGGTATTCAATGCAATAGTTTTTGTTTTAGGAGTTGTATATGTTTAGGACATATAAATTTGGTATTGTGAATAGCACTACGGTGGAAATGGACTTAAAGATATATACTTTCATGAACTATCTTATTTTATAGACTTTTTGGCCATTAAAAATTCAATGGAGGCAAAATATAAAACCTTCTTTTATTCTCTTCTTCTAATTCTCCCCAAAAATTCTTCGTAATATCTATATTAAAAAATAGACAAATCAATATTATATCGATAAAATAATGTATGGCTAAAATATTTCACCAATCTAAGAGTAACCTAAATCACTATATAGAAACCAATAAATAGTGAAGAGAAAAAAAAAACTTATTGTACAAAATTGAAGAGATATTCATATAAAAAAAAATTAAAATTGAAGAGATGTCATCCAATGTTGCGTGAGGAAAGTGATGAATATTTACTGTGTGGTTATGGTGCATAAGCCTAAACTTATGCACCATGCATAAACTTGCTTTCTACACCCACCATATTTGCTTCCTACACCAAAAGTCAACCAAAGGTCAGCCCAAGCCCAAAATTAGTCAATCCATTACTCGCGCCCCCCATATACTACCCCATTACTTACGCGCCCCCCTTTTGCTTAGCGCACCCCCCAGTTTTTTTTCCTTTTTCTCCTAGATTTCTTGTGAGCCCCCAATTTTTTTTTCCTCCCCTAGATTTCTAGTGCGCCCCCAATTTTTTTCCCTCCTCCAAACTTCTAGCGTACCCCTCCCCCAAATTTCTAGCGCGCCCCCCGTTTCCAATTAAATAATAATTTTTGTTCCTTTGAAGTATATATTATAAAAATCCATTTTTAATTAATTTTCGTCATACACCCCCTCGATGCCCAACATAATAACGAATGGTTCATGTATATATAAAGCATACTTGTCAAACATACAATTTAATTTTAAGTTTTATCAATCATAATCACAATATAAATAAAATTTCATACATTAATTAATTATATATATATATATATATATATATATATATATATATATATATATATATATATCGATTTTTCTTTACAATAAAAAAATGATCGAATCCAATATCTCATGCATACTATCCAAATTTTTTTCAACTAAACTAACCCTAATTGCTTTATATGATTTTTTGCTTTATGTAGCATGGTTTTGTAAAATGGTTATGTGATGTTTTACTTAATAACAATGGTTACAGTGTATAACATCTTGACACTAATGCCCATATGAAACCATTTAACTAAAATAATGGTTTCAGTGTATAACGCTATGAAACCATTTAACCAGACTAATGGTTTCAGTGTATAACATCTTGAAACCAAATAACAAGACTAATGGTTTCAGTGTATAACGCTATGAAACCATTTAACTAGAATAATGGTTTCAGTGTATAACAGTATGAAACCATTTAACTAGACAAATGGTTTCAGTGTATAACTTCTTGAAACCAATTAAAATGACTAATGGTTTCAATGTATAACATCTTGGCACTAATGCTCATATAAAACCATTTAACTATAATAATGGTTTCAGTGTATAACAGTATCAAACCATTTAACTAGACAAATGGTTTCAGTGTATAACATCTTGAAACCAATTAACAAGACTAATTGTTTCAGTGTATAACATCTTGACACTAATGCTCATATAAAATAATTTAACTATAATAATGGTTTCGGTGTATAACGCCATGAAACCATTTAACTAGACTAATGGTTTTAGTGTATAACGGTATGAAACCATTTTTGCTGTGGAATGGTTTCAAAGAGTTGTTCTCCAAAAACATACTTAACCCTTAATAAAAATTGTGAAATAAATTAAAATTTTTAAGACGATATAAAACCGAAGAGAGTGAGGTATCCCCAACCGTTCCAAATAATTTAAAATACGCTAAATAAAATTTTGGGAAAATTTTATTAATATCTTATATTTATAAAAGCATATTTACCTCATTTAATTAACTAAAAATAGTTCCAGGTCTCAGAAAAATACCAAACTAGTCCCAAAATTCTCAGAAAATAATTTACTATTTTTATGTAAAAATAATAAAAAAATTTGGAGTCTCCTTGGCACCGCACGCGCCCCCACGCGCCGCCAGTGAGAGTGGGCGTGGACGCGCGTCACTTTTCATCATCTTCCTCACCCATTTTCTGCAAAAACGGGTCACGACAACCCAGTTCGGCGACCCGGTTCGTTCTCCCTCAATAATCAACGAAACTCGACGTTCTTTATACCGTTTTGATCATCGTTCAATTTTATGAATGTTTCTGGTATTAGTTTTCGAAATCGGTGATCGAATCGCATGTAAAATGTGGCCGAAATTGAGCAAGCAAAAATAGAAAGTTCTTCAGTTATGATTATTACATGTGTAAAATCATCTGGTGGCTGTGAATGACTTATGCACCATACATAAGAAAAGGCTTATGCATATTAACTTTTGCCATTTTGCATGAGTTACAAGTATTAATTCATAGAATAATGCTAGCAACACACTCTTTAACAAACACACTTCAACACACTCTCTTTTATTGTGAATTTCAAATCTAAACATCGGATCTAAATTTCACAGTCCGAAACCCTTTCATACAAACAATATTTCACAATGACTAAAAACGTGTAATATTGAACAAAACAATAATTTATATTAAAAATAGATTTTAGGCTAAAAAATTATGCCCAAAAAATTATTAGACCGAATTGTAATCTTGTAAAATCACGAGAGCACACACAATACAAAGTTTAGAGAATTAATTAATCGCACTCTTTTAACAAGTAAAATGAATTATGTGATGTGGAGTATAATGGACACTCTTTACCAACAAAATTTTACATGATTTGCAAATAAATCATTGATTATATATTTCACCTATTAGAAGAAACAAAGAGTCTTTTTCTCCCAAGAAACAAAATCAAGTGATATTTCGAACTTGATCCATTAATTTTCCTACATTAACAACTTACCCTAAAAGATAATGTTGTTTCTAATACTCCGAATGCACCACCATATTGTTGCCGACCACATCATCAAATATTAGACTTCTGGTATGAATTTGCTAACAAAGTATAGCTTTCCAAAATGCTTTACACATCTTTCTAATTGTTATTCATAAAATTTTGAGTAAATTATCAAAAAGGATATAATTTGCGATCTGCAAAAACACAATAATTAAAAATGAAATCATCTTATTTATAATTGTTATATATGCATCAAACAGTATTGATTTCCAAAATTATGCTCAGTGGTGGTTTTGTGGTAGTGATGAGTAGCACAATAATATTGTCTTTAAGGCTTTCTTGTTTTTACTATTACTTACTATTACTATTACTATTACTATAGTTATAGTAACATATAGGTAGATAATTTGAAATTTGGGGATGAATGAACACGCAAAATAAATTGTGAAACAATTTTTAAATAGGCTTAGGATAAATGTTATTTTATATTATTTTAGATTTAATAATAATGATAATAATAATAATAAGAGAAGTTGGTAAAGTTTCAATAAAAATGTGAAGTTTTCTTAGAGATGCCACATCATCACGAGGCTTGCCTAGTAATAATAATAAAAAACAAAAGATATTTTAGAAATGAAAAATTGGAGGCAAAGCTTGCATTCATAAAAATATAATAATTTTAGACTTTTTTTTGGGTATATATTTTAAACTTTTCTTTTGTTAGAAATAATAAGTTTAGACTTTAATGTACACAAATATATGTAATTTTTTTTTTGCGCCGCTAAACCTTTTTGGATGGCAAAACCAATCATTTTGAAAACTACATCCATAGACCTATGAGAGAAAATATTGTTATGCATGATCCTTTGAACTATTTTTAAAAGATCAGCAACATCTGGTGCTAGGAAGCCAAAAGTGTCAAACACGAATGATATAAAAGCGTGTTGATTGTCAGAATACGCTTTCTCATGTTTGGCCACTTTGCTTGAAGCAGCTTTAAGGGTCGCTTGTCCCACGGTAAAATCCCCTGACCTTAATCCCACAAGTGGGGAAACACCAGTCAAGTCCACACAAACATGTTTCCCTCCTGTCCAACCGTACACTAGAATATCTGCGGGTCGAAGCGTCGATCTCCATTCTTGTGGGTCAGTCAAAAAGTTCACATGCGCCTCTTTCTTCACAGATACACCTGCAACTTAAATATGTAATTATTTTTGTTAACAGTATAGATATACAAATAGGAAAATAGAAAGACGGCTAGGATTTCAATAGAATACCAATAGCTTAACATTACAAAAAGGTTACTAGAGAATATATAATAAAACCTAATGGACTCTAAACTAACAGGCTCAATAACATAGACTAATTATTTTATTATCTAACACCTACTCTCAAACTCACGATGCATCAATAAGAAGCATTGTGAGTTTGTCAAACAAAATACGAAAATAAAATAAACTACCAAATAAAATAAACTTCTAACATCACCCCTCAAGCTAAAGCTTACTAAGATTTAAACTTGTTACAAATTAGCTCTGACAATAAATCAACCCAATTAAGATCATGATCAACTGAGAGCATCAATTTACCATCAAAGAGTGGAGAACCAAATCAAATTAATCCAACGTCCAATCTAATGCAGTCCAAGCTAACCAAAAACCAAATCAATCGAACAAATTCAAACTAAACCAATCATAAGAATCAATAGGGAGAAGTGCAATCAATCAGAAGAAGTGCAATAGAGAGAAGTGCAATGCAATAAGAAGAAGTACAATAGGGAGAAGTACAATGCAATCAGAAGAGAAGTGCAATGCAATTAGAAGAAGTGCAATAGGAAGAAGTGCAATACAATCAGAAGAAGTGCAATAGCGAGAAGTGCAATATAATCAGAAGTGCAATAGCGAGAAGTGCAATGCAATCAGAAGAAGTGCAATAGGGGGAGAAGTGCAATACAATCAGAAGTGCAGTAGAGAGAAGCGCAATGCAATCAGAAGAAGTGCACTAGGGGAGTAGTGCAATACAATCAGAAGAAGTGCAATAGGGAGAAGTGCAATGCAATCGATCAAAAGAGACAAAATTGTGAGCACTCGACTCACCAAACAACCAAAAGAGAAGAATCAAACCAGACCAAATCAAACAATACAATCATACCAAACATTACCAATTCCTTCCAAAATACCATAGTTCACAACAATGCTGCAGCAAGTCGTCACTACTTCAATGCCTAGCAACCATATCATGTTAAAAAGTTCCACATATTGCCTTCACTAGTGGAAAAAACACTTCTTAGGTCGGTTAAAATCGACTTCTTAAGTCGGTTCCGAGCCTGACCTAATAATTCCAGTCATAAGAAGTATTGACTTCTTAAGTCGGATTTGGATCTGACTTAAGAAACGCTTTTTAAGTCGGTTAAAATGACGTTTTAAGTCGGTCCGTACCTGACTTAAGAAAAGGAGAATCCAAACTAATAAGAAACCCACGATCCACTATTCCAATTTGTGGAACAATGAAAACTACATATGTTTTAATTAACCACCATGTTCCACCGTGATAGCTCATCATGTGCCAACAACTTCAATGCATCTAAAAAGCCACCAAATTATTTCTTCAAAGCCAATCGATTTACCAAAAACATGCAACTTTCATTGTTTGACCGAAGCATGGAATAAATTTAACTTCAACTTCAAAATTTCCAAATAGCAAGCCTTAACTAGATCCAACACTAAAGCAACGAGAAACCAAAATCCAATATTGAACAAAAGGAATCAGATCAAACAGAGGTGAGAGAAGAACAAACCATAATTGCAGCTTACAAACTTAATCAATCATCAAAGACCAAATAAGCATGACTCAAACAACAATAAGACGTTGACAAACAAAGCGACACTAACCCAAAGACTGACCGATGCAATTATCCATGACAAAAAGTAACAAAACATAACTTACTAGAAACCAACAATATGAAAGCAATTGCTAGAATTTCCACGACAACAACAATAACACACAACAACGACACTTATTCTCCTTATTCTTTATTTTCTTTCAATATTCCCAAGCAAACATCAAACACACACAATAAACATATTCCCACACTTGGGAATTCAACATCGGATGCGACAAGTGGTTCAAGGTGGATCGAACCATCTAGATACCATGTTAACAATATAGATATACAAATAGGAAAAAAGAAAGACGGCTAGGGTTTCAATAGAATACCAATAACTTAACATTACAAAAAAGTTACTAGAGAATATATAATAAAACCTAATGGACTCTAAACTAACAGGCCCAATAACATAGACTAATTATTTTATTATCTAACAATTTTATTTTGTTGCAAAAATATGATGAAATTATTTTTTATGTAAATCGTTCAATTAAACTATCAAGGAATTTGTTCTAAGAGAAGAAAGTAGTCTCTGGTGAAGAACCAAGATCGTTTAAAAAGTAAAGCAACTGGCACCATAATCTTTGACATTGTATCTTAATTTTTTATGTAAAAAGTTTCAATAAAAACATAAAAAGGAATTTGATCTAAACGAAAAGGTTAATCACTTATAGTGTGAAGAATTAAATCAAGTCAACGTAAAAAGTAAAGCAATCCAGGAATCTTAATTATTTTTTGTAAAAATTACGATTAAAATATTCTAGGAAATAATCTGATATAATGAAATAGGCTAATCTCTTACTATGTGAAAAAATAAATCAAGTAATTGTAAAAATTAAAGCAATCCAAACAACAATCTTAGACCATTGTAGCAATATCCATTTGAGTATCTATTACTTCATCAGTACCACAATATATGTCACTTTGAGAAAAAAAATTGTACCACAATATATGTCGCTTTATATTACCAATGAAACATTTAATGCTATTTTTTCTATTATACCCTTAACTATTTATTACTCTTTCTTCTTTCAATTCTTCAATTTATTTTTTCCATACCATAAATGAAAGACAATTTTATAAATCAACTCATAATCTCTTTTTTCCATACAACATTAATTACCTTTCTTAATATGTGTAAAAGTGTCAAAGCAACATATATCGTGGTACAAAGGTAGGCATGGCAATGGGGCGGGGCGGGGAGGTTTTGCCCTCCCCAAACTCAAACCCATAAAGTTCGGGTTTCCCCAAGCCCATCCCATTTTTGAGCGGGGATGAAAAGTATACCCCAAAATCCATACCCAACGGGGATCGGGTATGCCCGGCGGGGTTCCGGTATCCCGTTATGCCTCTTTCGACATGAAGTTGGATTGTATTTTGGTAATTGTTTTATTAAAAAAAAAACTTAAATGTCCAAAATTATTTTGTTTCAACAATATTTTTTGTAAATAAAGAAAAAAAATAGAGAAAATGGTTTGTTTAATACTCAAATTAAAATAAAAATAAACATATGAATGTAATATAAGAGATTGTTTAAGGATTTATAATGAAAAATAGGTAAAATCTAATTTTAGTATAATCGAGGCGGGTTGAGGGACGTGGTCGGGGTGGTTATCAATGTCCCCATTACTCGCCCCAAACTCATCTTTTAAAATCGGGAAAAACCCAAACCCAAATCCGGTCAACTCGGGTTTTCCCCGTTAAAGCGGGTAAGGTTTGGGCGGGTACCCACATGTGTGAGTTTTATTGCCATGCCTATATAGAGGGAGTAAGTACTATTTCTCAATTAAGAACTATCTCCTCTCAGACCCACCTTATTTTTCATTAAAATATTCTTTTCATGGGACCCGTTTTCTTTTATATATTCAATTTGAATTAATGGATATTTACACAAAATCGCAATTAAATGTATTAACATGGTAGTATACCACCTGCACACACATTAATGTTGGATCAATTTGCTTCAGAAAAAAATGGTAGTATACCAACACACACATTCAAGATAGGCGAGCTCATCTTCAACTTCAACCTAGTCTTGTCGAGCATATTTGACAATGTTTCGGGCATGATGATCAACAAAATTAATTGTTTTTAAAATTATGTAATGTTATTTTAAATTATTTTTTAATTATGTAATTCTTAATATTACATACTAATTTTGTAATTTAATTAATTTATATTATAAAATAGATAATTATGGGTTATTAAATAATAAGCCATTGTAATGATGTAAAGTTATTGATGAACCCATTTAGAACTTTTTAAGAAGTGCTAGTTTGGAGGGTTTGAATACTTATTAGGTATTATTATTAAAAAATAATAAATAAGTGATGTGTCCACGTAAGATCCAGTTAAGTACTCAAATTTGGAGAACTTCATTGTGGATTCTCTTAGACCATCTCTAATGGTGGTTAAATACTGGTACCTAATATATATTCTCATTAGAGCAAAACACAATGAGTATTTAATTGGCATTGCTTCTAAAATAAGCATAAGTACTTAATTGGTCATTTGTTCATAATTGGACATTTTAGATTGGAAGAAAACTTTATTAGATTGCATGATTGTTTTAAATCTAGACCGTTTAATCTTAATCGGATAGTCATATTTGATCTGACGGCATGCAATTTTGATCACATGCAATCTGGATCCTAAAAAAAGGTTTTGGATATGAAAATAGCGCTTTTTTTTTTCCTTTTCAAAATCAATAATTATAAGATAATACACCTGAATGAAATGCAAACAGACAACAAACTGTATTGCTACCCTTTTTCAGATGGCAAAATCAACCTCGTTAAACACTATATCCTAAGACTTAGGAGATCTAGCCCTTTTAAAAAGAAAAAAATTAGGAGAAAATTGACAAATAATATAATAATTATTAAATTTGCTAATTAGGAGAAAAATTAAGCTGAAGTAAATTTTTTTTTGAAAGGTTCATGAAGTAAATATTGAGTGATAATATTAAGGCCTAACTATACATTGGTCCCTTACGTTTATTTTAGATTTCAATTTGGTCCCTTACGTTTAAAAAGTATCAATTTGGTCCCTTACGTTTATTTTAGGTTTCAAGTTGGTCATTTCCG
This sequence comes from Trifolium pratense, assembly GCF_020283565.1. Lineage (NCBI taxonomy): Eukaryota > Viridiplantae > Streptophyta > Magnoliopsida > Fabales > Fabaceae > Trifolium > Trifolium pratense. The sequence continues at coordinate 3,024,390 of NC_060063.1, forward strand.
TCAATTTTGTCACATGTGTCAGTCAATTTGCATACGTGGACTGACCCATGGCACTTGGACACGCTGACACGTGTACTGTTCAAACGGTGTTAGTGACAAAACTAACGGAAAGGACTAACTTGAAACTTAAAATAAACGTAAGGGACCAAATTAATACTTTTTAAATGTAAGGGACCAAATTGAAACCTAAAATAAATGTAAGGGACCAAATGTGTAGTTCAGCCTAAGGGGGGTGTATTGAATTGAGATTTCAAAGGACTATTTTAACAAAAAAAGTCTTTAAGATTTTGTGGGATTGTATTGACTTTGTGGGATTTTAAATGACATTTTCAACAATCACGATTTTCAAATCAAGACTTTAAAGAATTGATTACACAGATTTTCTAGATTTTAGAGTACTTTATGGATTTTTATGATTTCAAATGATTTAGTAATTTTTTTTTAAAAAAAGAAACAAAGTTATTGATTTCCTAAAATAACATCCAATATTAATAATAACAATTAATCAATATAACAAAATAAAAATCAATGAATCAAGAAAACAAAACAAATAAAAAATAAAAACATAACAGATGGGAAAAAAATTACATGTTAAATTAAAAACAAAAAAAAAATTATGTTGAAGAATTTTGAGAGTGGTATATGTGTGATGATTATTGAACAATATAGCAAATCGTTTTTTGTGAGTGATATACGTTAGGGGTGTACGTGGGCCGGATTGGGTTGGGTTTGGCCAAAACCAAAACCCAAACCACATATGGTACTCCGGGTTTGGTTTAGTAAAATAACCACCCGTTATAACATTGGGCCGGGTTGGGTAAATCCACTAATTTCCGGGTTGGATTGGGTTGGGTTGTGGGTTACCCAAATTATTTTTCTATTTTTTTTATTAAATATCTAAATATTGAATCATCATATTTTCTCATAAAAAATAACTCAATCAATGTATCTTCTTGAAAAATAGGGTAACTTTTTTTCACTATAAAAAATAATCACCCATTTTTGTGTGTAAATCTACTAATTTACGGGTTGGATAGCGTGTTATCCAAATGATTTTTTTGCTTTTTTTAATATCAAATGACTAAACCATGAATCACTATATTTATTTATGAAAATTATTCAAATTTTTTAAATTTTAAAAAAATAATGCGAAAAGTTATCATATTTGTTTATAAAAATTATTCAATCTTTTTTATTTTCGTAAAAAATAGTATAACTCATTTTCAATATAAAAAATATTTAATAATCAAATGAAAAAATCTTTAGTATTTTCATAAAAAAATTTCAAGAAACATAGCACTAGTGGGTTAGTGGGTTTTTTGGGTTGGGTCCGGTTTTACCCGAAACCCGATTTTTTTAATGGGTTTTTCATTTTTGAAATCCATATCCACCCACTTGCCCGACCCAACCCACTTTTTTGGGTTGGGTGGGTTTGACCGGGTCGACCGGATTTGCCCAACCCATGTACACCCCTAATATACGTTGAAGACATTTTTGATCTAACACAAGTTATAATTGATTGAAAAGTATATATAATCCATTCCACTTGTAAGAAAAGAAACTCAGTAAAATTATGTTAGAGGTTTATAATTATATTGTATGGATAATATAGCAAATTGTAAGAGAAGAACATATTTTGAACTGATGAGTTCCGACGGCAATAGAGAGGTAGGGAGAAAATATTAGCGATTATATAAAACATGAGATAATCAGGAAACATGAAATAGAAACATGATGAAAGATGAAAGAAATAAAAAATAAAAAGAGAATCCATCAAAATCTCATGATATGAGGAAAGACTTTTTGTAGCTCAAAATTCACTAAAAAGTCCATCAAAATCCATTAAAATCCTATTTTTTAAACAATCCATCGAAATTAGAATACTTTTGAATACCACAAGACTTTTTGTAAGTTGTAAAGAGTCTTGATTGAATACCACTAAACTTTTTTAAAGTCTTTTAAAATCCTAATTGAATACTACTAGACTTTTTTAAAGTCTTTTAAAATCCTAATTGAATACCACATAATTTTGTCATCATAAAAAAGTATTTTAACATCCATTGAAATCCTAATTAAATACACCCCCTAATATTAATAAGTCCTCCATCGATGCAAAAAAAATATAAAAAAAAGAAAAGAAATAAGTCCTTCACTGAGAAAGGGTTTTGGAAAGGTTTTTGGAAATGAATTCTTTGCGGCGAGTCTGTTCTTCTTCATCCTTGTTACTCCGTCTCCGATGTAGTAATACTCACTATTCCACTACCACCACTCGCAAATCCAAATCCAAGTTTCCAAAACCAACCGAAGTCCCCTTTCAACCTAAACTCGCTAACTCTGTCAACCTAATCGGCACCGTCACCAAACCTATTCACTTCGATACTTCTCCCGACGGTAACCCTTTTGCCGCCACCGTCATCACTCGTCTTGATCAAGATCCTTCTTCTCTTTTGATTCCTCTTCTTTTTCAAGGTGATTTAGCTCATACTGCTAACTTTCATCTCAAACTTAATGATGTTGTTCATGTTGCTGGACAACTTAGTACTCATCGTCCCAAACATTCTAATCCTCAATATCAATTTCAGGTTTCTTTTCTCCTCTTTCACGCAATGTAATGTTTGTTTGTTTGTTTGTTTGTTTATTTATTTCTATTCTATGTTTGAAATTTTGATTTTGTTGTTTTATTAGGTTATGGTACGGAGTCTTAACTTTGTTCAAGATTATCCTCGTATCAAGAAGGATTCTTTAACTTCTAAGCAAAAAAATGGTTCTTTGTCTGGTAAGTACTTAATTAAGTGCTTGTAGGATAATCAGTTCATATACTACGGGCTTATGTATAGCCAATTTTAATGATAAAAGATAAAATAAAGTCAAACTGTTTCATAATATTAAGATATTTTGGAGAGTTTATCGAAATAAGCTGAAAACAACTAATCGACATATGTAAGCTATTTCCATAAGCTCTCTCAAACAGTTTCACAGGTGCTTATGCCACTAGATGAACTCAAATAAGTCAATCCAAATAGACCCTAACTATGATTTCTCTAGGTTTATAAATCCACATTGAATAAACATAGGGATGCAGTAAAATCTCAAAAAATGTGAATCCAAACATCCTGTAATTGTAAATAAACGGGGTGTATGTTTGGTTTCATGGCGGAGAATCCAGAGATTTTTTTATAAAAGTACATATTTTGGTTTCAAAAAACGTGAATCCAAACATCCTGTAATTATATTATACAAGATAAGGATGTGAAGTACAGCTACTATGTTAAACATGGCAAATGTTAATGAAAGTGAAAATTTGGTAACAGTGTGTTGCTTTAGCTCTGCTATAATCTCTGATAAGTTTTTGGTAATATTTATATATATCTTATTAGAAAATGAGGATGACGAAATCAATCCATCGAAGAAGGATATCCATTCTGAGGAAACTGCGGAACTTGTCGTAAAGCCATCCTGGAAGGATATCATTAATAAACCCAGTGAATGGCAGGATGACCATTCAACAAAGGTTTGTGAATTTTCTCCACTTTTTGATTCGTATCCTTTGTTTTGCCCTTCTTTTATCTGGCTATAATAACACATCCTTTGTACTTGTTTTCTGAAATTTTGTGAATCTAAATGTAGGAGAGTCCAAAAAGTGCAGCTTTTGAAAGCAAGACGGATGGTGAATTAAAACCTGAACTGAAACAATCGATAAGTATGTCTCTTGATTCTCTTCTATTTTATAGTAAAATTTTCTCTTTGGGTAGTTTGAACGATCCACAATATTTCCATTTTGATTTATTTTACAGCCAATGAAAAGAAATACCAAAACTCTTATTCAGATTCTTTGAGTGACCTTCTAAATGATCCAAAGCAGTGGTGGGATTTCCGTGAGAGCAAACGCAGTGGATTGGTAATGATTGATGACTTTTGGTATATTTTTCTCTTAGATTAATATATTTGGGGGATTTTTTATATTTGTATCTACTTAGTAGGTGAAACCAAAGTACCCTGACTTCAAGCGCAAGGATGGAAGTTCTTCCATCTGGATTGACAGGGCTCCACAGTGGGTTTTATCTAAACTGAAAGAACTGGAATTTGATGCTGCTGTTGTTAAATCCAAACAAGGAAAGGAAAGCAAAGGTCTGTGTGAATAATTTCCTTTATTACAGACTTTTCTATGCATCATAAATGTGATTTGTGATATAGTTGGCACTGAGATATTTTCAGTGGTTTCTTATAGTAGCTTGTAGATGCTCTCCATTTTCATGTTTGATCAATGTCTCGTGTTTTGTTTGCACTCTGCAACTCATGATTCTTCATGTCCTTTTTTCCATTTATTGTCACTTCCTATCTGTTTTATAACCATATTAAGTTTCTCAACTTGGTTTATAGGTGATGAGTCCTGGAATGATTTGCTGCAAAATCCAACTAAATGGTGGGATAATAGATTAGACAAGGTAACATCATTGTCTGATTTGTCTCTGTTTTTAAATCGGTACAAGTTTATTTCATGCTTATTAGATTTGTTTTATTGATGTAATGTTTCGTTTTAATCATATCAGAGGAATGAAAGAGCTCCCGATTTCAAGCACAAAGATACTGGTGCAGGGCTGTGGCTTAAAGGTTCACCAAGTTGGGTGTTGCCAAAATTACCACCCTTGAAGCTTAAACAACATAGCGCAGAACCTAGCTGGAAACAAACACCGGTTTGATGAGTATTAGAAAAAGAAGCAGAAGCTGAAGTCAATTACTAAGTTGAATATATCATTTTGCCTGTTCTCTCTGTTTCACCTCCATGTAATTAATTAATGCCTTCTTATATAGGTCTGATATGCATAATCATAGCAACTCAGCATTTGACCTATTTTTGTCAAGACAGTTATTTTAGCTAATTATTGTGCACATACGGTTTTCCTCACAATTTTCTGAGCATTATTCTACTTAACAGTTATTTTATCTTCAATTATCACTATGTTGGACACACACAAAACCATAATTTGTTGATATTGCAGAGTTTTGAACCTTCATATTCAATTCGATTTTCCTTTTCAAGACTTGTCCAACCTTACTTTCATTTGTTGACAGTTCATACAGATGAAAAAATATCCATTTTAGAATTAAAGGGTTTTACAAAAACCGTGAGAAGAATATTATTTTTCATGTCTTAGTTAAGACTTGATTAGAATTCGAGGTTACTACTGATTAGGGCTTATGTAAAACTCTTCCAGCCAGCAACGCAGCTTCCATGACTACCTTGATAACTTCAATAACATCATCAGCTTGGCATGTGTTTCCCTTGAATGTAGGAGCCTTTGTGTTGCTAAATTTATCCATGCAGTCGATGAATGTTTGGCTGCACTGTTGGCTTAAGTAGTCATCTGCATCAGAAGTTAATTGTAAGTAAGTACCGACACATACACGGACAACTAATACAACATTGACACATCAATGTTGGTAATAATTTGAGAAAATAGAATAATTAAATGTAACTATTATATCATGCTAAATATTGTGTTGGCGTCCAACGCCAACATGTGTTGAAAACCGAACACAGTGCGATGCTACTTAGATGTTTATAGCAGTTACTAAGATCCACCCACATAACTCTATAACCTTGACAAAGCATGGAAATTTGTTTTTGTTTTTTTATTATTGTTTTGAAAATTATCAAAAATAATAGTTTTGAGTCTTCCATAAAATAGTAGTAAATGATATTAGTTTGGTAACACTACTGATATTTAGTCCTCTTAAGCGTATACGTTTGAGCAAAAGGAAAAGGGTCATGAATAAGAAAATATCCAGAAATGAAGTAATTAGGTGAAGGGTCATGATTAGTCCTTATTTATTATATATGTGTACATAAGCTTCATAACAAGCACAAGGCCAACTGATATACTGATTAAAAGTAATTTTATTAGGTAAAAAATCCTTATCACCTACCTACCATCTTTATTTAAATTAATAGTGTGTTTGAGTAAAAAGGATTCTGAGTAAAAAATTCAGGGTTTGCTTCATACAAAGACTTGTAGCTCACAAATACTAAGTACCAAATTGAAGGTCTACTTTCTAAAGGGACCTAGTGATTACTGGAAAATCCAAATTACATTACTACTATATGTCCTACTTTATGAACTATTTTTTAGAATTTAGTTAAGCTCAAATTCAAATTCTAAGATGTTTTTTGACGCAATCTATAACTTATCGGATCACTTGTTATCAGATCACCGACATATTTTCTGTAACGAGCAAATTTCACTATCCATATAGCTTTTAGGCATAAACCTAATTCTAAGAGTAATCAATTATATAGTGTTAGATTCTACTGATACTAATAATGGAAAATCAAATTTGGAACTAAGTTATTAATTAAGAAGATATGTTGTATAAAGAGAACTCACTATTTTTGACTGTGACACATTGGTCATGTTTCATACAACAAGCATCAAGGCCATCACAAGGTTTTTCACCAGGGCATCCACTATACAAAAGTCCACAATACTTTCCATATCTCAACAATGGAGGCACTGTTAAATCCAATGATCTTAATTATCAATCAAACAAAATATATATATATATATATATATATATATATATATAAATAATAAATATGAAGATATGTACCTGAGCAGAAACTTGACTCACATTGTCTGCTACAATCTTTGCTCTACAGAAAAATTAATAAATAAATAAAAATAATTAAGAAAGTAGTGATTACACTTACATAAATTAAGATACATACAACAGAAACAGCTACTCCTGTAGTTTCAGCTCCTATGTTGAGGGCATAAACAGAAGTGGTTAACAAGTTGAAACCAAAGGTGAAACATAAGAGAACAAAATACTTAATTGACTGTGTTAGAACCATGTTTATGTTTGTGTTTGGAAAGACAAGAAAAACTAAAAAGTGAGATTAATTAGTTGAAGTTTCTGATTTTTTTTTTGAAAAAGTTGAAGTTTCTGATTTATAGGAAGAGAACGCAAATGAATGAAAGGGATTTGATTTGTGATTTGATTTGAGAATTTGAGAACAAAAGTGTTGAACACAGACAGAGGAAGAAAGCTTTGGTGTGGTGGCAGGTGGTTTGTTTTGTAGTGTCTCGTGACTGTTTTGTTCTCATTATATTACTTTATCTTATTCTTTATGCTAAGTTCTTTCACTTAATTAGCTACATTACAATTTTAATACACTGTTAATATCTAATAATGTTGTTTTTTTGACTCTTTATTGTTGTGTAATAATGTTGTTCAACAAGATATTTTTCTGAAACCAGCTCTAAGATGAAATAGCGCAAGTCTCTTATACCTTAATCAAAGTTCTGAATTTGATTTTTGACTTGGACATGCACATGCATTATAAATCTTAGGGAAAATTTGTCATCCATTTAGATCCCACAAGATCCGAGAGATTTGTTTGTGTGAAAAAGATATCTAGATTATGCCAAAAAAATATTTATATGAAACCAAATATGTATCATTATTTATTATCAAATAATTTTTATATCAACAATAGTGGAGTCTATTTTCATTGTGTCTCAACTCGTGAACTACTTATGGATGGTGTATACTGTCCTTTTATGGCAAGTTGCTCAATTGGGCAGCATTTCAGAATGGATTGAGTTGTAAAAAAAAAGGTTCCAAAATAATTGATATTTTTGCTTCAGTTCAATTAAGGATAAATAAGAAATTGGGATGAACTAGCCTATTAGACTGAGATTTTTGAAAAAATAATATTAGTAGAAGTTTTATCAATTATCATTTAATTTAAAAATGATTAATAAAATTATATTTAAATATGTAACCTTGCTATATATATATATATATATATATATATATATATAAAATTTGAAAGTTTATACAATACTAGAATTAATTTTGTTGAACTAAAATAATAAAACTTGGTTTCAATTGATATTTAGCATTAATGTAAAAAAAGTTTACGCATGTATATAATCATATCTTATCAAATTTCTATCTAGTATAAGGACTAAAAATTTCTTATTTTTACAACATCCACTACCTAACAGAACGACTAAAAATGAAAACTTAAAAAGGGTGTGAGCGCCAAAAGAAATTTCTATGTATGAATATGGATCTGTTTGTTTGAGCTTTAAAAAAATGATTTTTTTTTTGAATTTTTGAAAATAGATTTTCTAAAACTGTTTTTCAAAATATTACAAGTTTTTTTATATTTGTTTTTTCTAAATTGAAACACTAATTTTGACATCATATAACATAAAGCCACATTATTGAAGATTAAAACATAGTCAAAATCACAATTTTTTTAAAGAGTTATATTTCAAAAATGATTTTTATGAAAATCTATTTGAAATAGCTTCATCCATGTATGTTAAAATCTTTTGAGTCCCTAATATTAAAATCCGTAGAAAAAACACGTCAACTTACATGGATGAATTCCTAAAAAAAATACAAAGACTAAAAGCAAAAACACCTCAACTTACATGAATCATAATATCATTTAAACCAAAAATCTATAACAAACAGACCCTATGATGTGTGGATTGGGCCTTAGGGGCATATTTTTCCGTGCTTCTTGACAATTTGATATAATATTTTTATAATTCAATTATTTAGTACTCTTCATTTTTTTTTATATTTGATAATTTCATTAAAAAAACAGTTACCTTTTTTTTTTAAATATCCCATTCTTAATGTATTATAATTTTATTTTCAAAATATATAAGATAAAATTCATATTTCACTGAATGAAATTTTTAAAGTTTTTTACTTATTTAAAAGGGGTTAGGTAAATCTAAAATATGAACCTAGCTAGTATGTAAGGTGATGGTCATTATTTTTATAACACTGATTTTGCTATGTAATAATAGACATTGGACATATAATGTCTGTGCAAGATCTAGACTAAAATGAAATCTATAGTTATCCTTTCTAAGATCTGATGTGGACTACTAATTTTTTGTGATTGATCATAATTTGTTTTTTACGCAATTTTTTTCTTTCAAAGATGCATGCATAAGGACAAGTTACCTACCTAAACATATATATTTAGCACATTCTTAAAATCTCAATTCAATCATATACACTCAAATCGCTTACATTAATGGAATTGTAACGAGCCTTCCACATAATTTTCCCTTGTTATCTTAAGACAATATTGTACAAATGTGTGAAATAGAAGATGTGTATATAATGAATCAATAATATTCAGAGAAGTTTCCATGGCTTCCCTCCATCCATATTGAATTTTTTTAGCCTTCCATACAACATAACAAGTATAAGAATAATTTTACCCTCATCACTCCATTTTCCAACAAATCCAAACCACTTGTTTTCACAATTTGCCTCTGGATGCAATTGTCTTTCACAACTGTATCCTGTACTAAATCCTACGCTCCCATACGCACTGTTCATATTCCAAAAGACACATATACATGGGTTAATTATATTATATTATATTATATTATAATAAATAAACAACTTGAGCATAGTATCCCACATAAACATTATGAATATTCATGTTGAAATTATTTGTGCTTATTCAAAATAAAATTAATTATATAATGAGATTGTACAATTATTAGCTAGGTCGTCCTCTAAAAATAAAATCATTTGATTACTTTGTGTTAACCTTAATTTTATTTTTCCAAAAGTAATTTTATTTTGATAATAGTTTTCTTAAAAAAATTAAGAAGTTCTACGTCAAATGAAACTTATACCGACAACCAATTATATATTAGATTGTTTGTTAACATTACAAAAAAAAAATAAAAAATTGTATTTTTCCTTGTCTCTTTTTTCTTCTATTCGGACAAAGCGACAATTACCGCCTCAATTCACACATATGACCCTGTGTTATAAAAATGAAAAATTTTGGGAAAAAAATACTCTACCAAGATTTTTACCAATTCTCTACTTAAGTAGCGGACAGATTCTTCTACTTAAATAGCGGACGTTATAAACATGTGAAATTTGAGAAGAAAAAAACAACGTCTAACATAAAAATTTCTCATTATAATCCGCTACTTAAATAGCGGATGTTATAAAAATGAGATTTTTGAGAGAAAAACACCCTCCTACGTAGAATCCGTTACTTAAATAACAGACTGAGTATTTTGGTAATTTTGTAGGGCGCGCCCAGAATTGACAAAATCATGATGTGTTGTATTATTGGATTATAATGTTAGTTAACACCGTATCATCATGTTCGAGACGTGACCAAGTAAAATGCATCTGCTACTGCCACGAGGAAGACTTGTGGAATTAATGATGTTTTTATTTGAAGTGCAACAAGTAACATGATAAACTCAATAAAATACAACATTATTGAGCCACCTTTTTTAGATTAAAATTGGAGTGTAACTACATTATCTAAGTTACTAATTATATTTAATTATTTTTGTCAATATTTAATGAATTATTATAAATAATATTCAACCTTTAATATTATAATGTTGGAGTTAGAAGAAAGGGTGATGACCAAACAATTGAAAGAAATGGGAAAGGTTGGAATTAATAGAAATCTAACCTGATAACTTCAACAACAATATTGAGAACATTGAAATTGAGAGGATCTTCCTTCAATTTTTTCCTCTCGGTTATGCACACTAGTATTATGAATATGACTAAATAGGAGAGTTGAGATAATATCAAATTCTCTGTCACTTTTCCTCTTCTCTTTTTCATCCTCTTATTGCTTTTTGAATTTTTCATATCATCTTTTATGGGGAGGAATGATGTGTAAGGAGGAAGGTACCTGTACATCATGTGTACAGAAATTAGTAACAAATTTTTAATAAGCGTAAGAAAGTGAGTACTAAAATTCAAATTTGTGTCTCAATTAATATATCAAATATATCTATGATATTTTATTATCTAAGCATGTACTACTTACTTAACTCGTATTATTTATTACTCCTAACATTCAACAAGTCAATATTATTTGAGTAATGTTATTGGAATAATTAGATTGTAATTTGGTTGGAGTACTATTCTTATTTCTTAGTACTTCCTTGAACCAATTTATTTAATTTGCTTAAAAGTATATTTTCTAGGAATAATAGTACATTAAGTAGCAATGATTGGGTTATAAAATACTAGAAAGAATAGACAGGATAAATCAACTATTTTTTTTAATAAAATCAGAGAAAACCATTTGTCAAAAAAAAAAAAAAAATTAGAGAAAACCTAGGAATAATAAGAAGTCAAATTATGCATAATAATTGTAATTGAAAAATGGAAATGATAAGGAGAGTGACAGCATTATATATCATGGGACTAAATGATCAAACCTAAGAATGAAATAAGTGAAATCGACATTATTATATTATATGTAACCTACTGCTAGCAAACTGCAATAATGCATTTTTTAAAAATAAATGTTGGAACATGCATTTTTAAAGGGCATAAAGTGCATGTATGAAAAATTAGTGTCTAATATCATTAGTCTAAGAATAAATAATTGTTGTCCCGTGGAGCTGGTAGGACATTGCATTATATATGCAGGGGTAGGAGTTCAAACCCCAATCATTCCACTTATCCCCCTTAAGGGAGGAATTTCTAGCCGCTAAATTACCTGACAAAAAAATAATAATAATTGAGGCAGGGGAAATAGAGAGAAACTAACATCATGAGCACAAACAATACCAACATGGCTTGTGATAGAATTGAGATATCCACAATACTTTCTCCTGTATGTCTTGAATTCACACTTTGAAACAACACACCAATCAATTTCTCATAATTATTCAAACCCTTCAAACCTTCTGAATCCCAATCCATTACACAAAACAATGTAACTTGTACCACAATCAACCCAAAAACAGTAGCCACAAGAAAAACAGAATGCTTCCCCTTTAACAAATGTTTGTAACCAACCTCTTCTGTATGTTTCAAAAGATAATTACACTCTTTTTTCTTGTAAAATTTTCCCAATACCCATATACAAAATCTTAAACATGCAGGGTACAATGTGTTCCCAAGAAGTACTTGTGGGATAAGCATAAGTAAAAGACCTGAATTTTGTCTAAAAACAACCATGTTTTCATTTGTTGGAACAAAACCACAATTTGCAAAAGTTGATACTATTGTGAAAATAGAGAATGTGGTTATGTTTAGACCCTTGTTTTTTAATACTTGTTTGGCACTAGGAATCATTTCAAGGTATAGAGTAACCCCAAATACACCTGTAATATGGAGAATTACAATGTAACCAAGAACTACATAACCCAAATATTTCATAGACAAGTACCTTAAATTTTCATTTGTTGTACTCAATGATTCATGTGAAATATTGTGCAAAGATTGGTGTGATTTATTGTGCAAAGACTCATGTGATTTATTATGTGAAGATTCGTGTGATATGCTATGTAAAGATTCGTGCGATTTATTGTGTACCTCGTTTGTGACCATTTCAAGTTCAAGATGAATTTGATCAACAATGAAAGGGTTTAGAGAAGCAAGACGTGCGTGAGAAGAAGCGATTTTATCAAGATCAGTTTTGAGTCTTGATCTAATGAAATGAAGTCCTACCATTGATGTGAAAATTTCACTACCTATGAACATTAAGATGGTAATGATGATTAGTTGAGGATTAGAAAAAGTTTCCATTTCAACTGTGGACATGCTTGAAACTGTTGTGGCTGAAATGGATGTGAAGAACAAATCTAAGTTTTTAGGTTTTGTTTGATTTAAAGGCTTTATAACTTTGAGAAATCCAAAACCCAAAATGGAAATAGAAATGAAATATACAATTTGAATCCATAATGGATTTGCTCTTAGGAGAATGAAACGACAAAAACATGCTGCTAAGAAAAAAATTGATTTGATAAGATAAGTAAGTTTTTGGCATGATGTGTTACAAAGGTGTTGCAACTTTTTTCCAAAACAATAGAAAATATTCATCTCTGTTTTTGTCTTTACTAATTTACAAGTGAATATTTTTGTTTTTTGCAATGAATTCCAATGCAAAAGAAGGTATTTAAAGAAATGTTTGTATGCTGCTAAGGTTACAAGTCATGTGGCTATTGGCTATAAGGTGGCTTTATTTAAATGTCTTTTATTTTTCTAAGTAATTTTTAAATCGTTTATAAGTTGATTGAAAGAGAGAATCAAATAATACTTTCTCTGTCTCCTATTAAAAATAGGTATATTTTCAATGCAAAATAATGTTATGATTAAAATATTCTTGGATTATTATAAAAAAGAAAAATATTCTTGGACTTTTTTTTTGTGCATTTCTTAATTTATTGTTAATTAATTTATGTTAAAGTACAAAAGTAAGTATTGTTTTTATCGTCTCCACAGAAACTGGTGCGATATCGATGTCATTCAACAATTAATATAATTTTAAGTAAGGTGATATGCAAAGTTTGTTAATGAAAGCTTGTGAAAACATGAAAGTGGTAACGATGATTAAGTTGACAGAGAGATTAGATTGATGAGATTAGATTTCAATCACTCATTTATACATATTCCCTTAATCTCAGTTACACAGGTTCTAGCCATTTATCAATATTATCACGTATTTACTCATTGTACGTTTTCGTTCCCAGATAACGCCGAGAAATCTATTGTACCTATCAAACCCCGATCCATCTCGGTTGCTTAATCAATACAATAGCATTAAGATCAAATACTCTCTATTTGGGGTGCAGGAAACAATATTCCTAGGGCCTACTGCTTACAACTTTTTGATGGGTAGTTTAACTGGTTAAGCTAGTTGAGCTAATGGTTAAGGAGTTGGAGGTTCAAGATTCATGTTCTGGCAATGAGAAAAACTAACGTAACATTGTAATATACTAACGACTAATAATCAATTGAATATTAATCAATAAATTGAGTGTGACTCAACCATTAAAAAAATATAGAGTAAATGATGAATACTTAAACATGATGAGAATAAGCCATTAGATTTGATTTAGTAGTGAGAGGTTTGGATAATATAGTATACACGAAGTTCTGGATTCGATCATCTATTACAACATAAATAAAAATAAAATGATGAGAGTTAACTTGTGCTTCAATGTCACGTGCTAAGGATTCCATAGTGATTATGTGTTGAAAAAACTAATTTTTAACTTTTTAATAAATATAATGCATAATTTCTAGTACAAGATTTCTATATCTTAGTATATAAACAAGTTTTCTAAAGGTAATTAAATGTTACTAATATTTTTCTTAGAATTTTCGGCATGTAAAAATTTAGTTGGACATCATTATCTTTTTGGCAAAATTTAGTGTCGCTCTGGTTCTTTAGAGTTTAGGTACATATTGGTATTCTCTTGACAAATATTGTATATTTTTATGTGAATTTATTTAAAATAAAGAAATATTTAGAATTTTTTTTTGTTAATTCTCTGATTCTTAGGAGAAAGGGGTTTCAATAATCTCTGTTAGAAATACTATAAAACCATTGTTGTGGCTCTATCCTAACAACTTAAGTTTTTGAGATAATTGGTTATTTAACATGGCGTGTTAATTTAATATAAAATCATTGATATGACTATATCCTAACAGCTTAAACTTTTGGGATAATCGGTCATTTGACAATCGCGAATTCGGTCGCGAATTAAATAAAATTTAACAAAATAAAATTATTATTTAAAATAAATTTTTATTTAGAATGATTTTTATTTACAAGCACCAATTATTTTTTGGCACAATACTTAACCAAATTTTAAAGTACCTAAAAATTACTAAATTTTTATAATTAGAATAGAATCAACCCCGCGTAGAGACCGTGTCCAATTATTGATTATAATATTAATCATGCACTGACTTAAATTAAGAATAAAATAATTCAGAAGACTTACTATATACTGACCTAGTATTTGTACCCAAAAAATATACTGACCTAGTGCCAAGATACATATACTTTGGCAGGTGGGTTTAGTTTGAGAGAAGGAAAAAAAAAGAAAGAAAAATATGGAAATTAATGAATGAATTTTAGCCTAAATTTATTTACATTGGTTTTCGTATTTTTCTTTCTTTTTTATTTTTTTCTCTCAAACGAAACACATGTTTTTTTGGTAAAAGTAACAAATAGATAACACGTCTTGAGAACTACTTGTTCCTTTTTATTTTAATAGGCAACTTATGTAGAAAATAATCATATTCAGTTACGTCGGAATTACTTATAGATGTTTTTTTCGGTGCAAATTAAGAATTAGTTTGTCACGTTGTGAAAGTCTTACAAATTTTGCTAGATCTAATTCGTTTGAGTCAAAGTGTTAAATAATGGTCGCACTCGTGTTAAAGATTTCCCAATTTTGGCTTATTACGGATAGCCGTCACATTAAAGATTGCAGTAGGAGTATCATATATATGTAATAACTTAAATTAGAGATAACTATGAAAGTCTGAACTAGGAAAAGAGCTAAAAGGAGATAAAATTATATTTATTTTCATATTTGTGCTAGACAAATATGATTTTATCATTTCAATTGACAAAAAAAATTGAATTCTCTGTCTATTTGCATTTTATCGCAGTTGTAATGGCGTTTTCTCGTGGTCGTAACAGTGTTTTGGCGATGATTTTTGTTCACACCATAAAAACAGGGTGAAATTCTGGCACACTAGCGTTTCGATGTTGAACCTGATGCTCCAACACTGTAACATAGTTTTAATGCTTGATCAGATGATTCAACATTTAACGACGCATACGAAATGAACAACAAGCGTAATAAACAGAAAACTAAATAACACAGTTATTTGTTAACCCAGTTCAGCATAAGCCTACTCTGGGGGATACCAATCCAGGAGTGAATCCACTATGATACTATTAGTTTAAAGCCCTCAATAAACAACCTGTTTAAGACTTCTCACCTAATCACCACCCGTGCTATATTCTACCTAAGAGACACCTAGGTATGAGAACCTTCGCTCACCTCCTCTTGACCACAACCACTATGATCGTACACTATTACTTTTAACAGGTGAAGATACACTTTGTAACGCCCCGAATTTTAATTAGGAATACTTTAGGGATATATGATTTATTAAATGATGTCTAATTATGTGCTTATGTGTATTTGTGTGTTTATGAATTTTAAATTGATTTTGACATGTTAAGTGTGTTTTTATGTATTGTGTAATTATTGTGGTTTGAGATTAAATTAGATAGTAGTATAATTTAGGAGTTAGTTATGGGAGAAAATAAATAATTAGAGGTTTTGGACTTATTTATGAGAGAAAGAGGTAGAGAGAGAAGTAAAAAGAAGGGTTTTGGTGAAAGTTGAAGAGAAAGAAGAGATGAGGAATGCAAATCTCGTTTTCAACACAGCAGCCTCACAAAAACTTTGATTCCCGATTCGTTAACCGTTGGATGTCCTTCAAATTTTGAGGGTAGGTTCATAACATCTGAGGCCAACTTTTGACCGTTCGGATCGTTGAAACAAGGTCTGAGGAGGAAGAAATCGAGTTCGGATTGCACCAGATGTGTTGGGGAGAAAAAGAGGGAAAAAGGCAAGAACAAGGTGGAGCTTCAAGAACCATTGCCATCCTCCATTTTCTTTACAACCAAAGGTAAGGGAAGTTTATGTTTTTAAGTAGGATTGAGTTATAGAATAAAGGAGTAGCTAAGCTTCTCTTTCCCAAGTATTCTATGATTCTCCTTAGGAGAGGGTTTTTTGAGAAAACCCATGAGTAGAGATTATGTTTTTATGCTTTCTCATTAATAATCCATGTTGTTGTTATTAGTTAGTAGTGATTTGTACAATAAAAATTCATGCTTGAACTGTTGAAGTTGTTATGTTTGAATAGATTGAAAGTATGAATTTTGATCGATAATTTCATGAATTGGTTGTTGTTTTGTTGTTAATTTGAGTAGGCTGAGTTAGGATTAATGAGAACTAAACATGAATCCATTTATGTGAGTTTTGGGAGTTATGGGATACTATGATAGTGGGTTATAGTCATGGTAAATTGTGGTGTGAATCTACTCAATTTTTGTGAGATGATTTGTTTGAGTTGGTGCTTTGTTCGTTATATTGAAAAGATGATGGTGATGAATATATGAATGAAACTAAATTAATGTGTTAGTTAATGTATTTAATTGATAAACTTTATTTGTGAGTTTGTTGATGAAGTTTCATTGACGTGGATTATTGATGAATTTTATTCGTATACTAAATGATGAATTTTATTGGTGTATGAATTCTTTTGGTGTATTAGTGATGTGTTCCTGTGTATGAACAATGACGGTGTTTCGTGCTTATGTACAATGACGAGGTGTGATTGTTCATGAATATAACTATGATGTTCAATTTCTTGATGATGATAAATGATGATTTATCATGAGTAGATGTATTCTAAAGACGATGATTTAGAATATTTGGATTATGTTATCCATATTATGTTGATGTTATAATAGAGATAAAACTATATGTTTGGTATATGCACATTCATGCATTCATAAGTTGTGTCTATTGATGAGTATTCTAGAGACGATGATCTAGTTTACTGTTATTTTAGAGACGATGATCTAAAACATTTGGAATAAGTTTTCCAAAATTATGACGATGGGTACCACATGCATATAGGTCGTGTCTAGGGAGACATTGCATACTTAATTTCAATAGATGAAATGTTGTGTGACTGATAAATTGTTGGTTGATGTTTGCATAATTGCGTACTAAATGATAAGTGATAATTTGTGGGTGTTAATTGGTGAGTGCTAAATGGTATAAATGTTGCATGAATTATTAACGTGATATAATCATGTTTATACCTTGTTGTATATTTCCTATTTTTTTTGCTTATTGCATAAACTCACCCTGTTTTGTGTTATGTGTTACGTGCTGGACTCTTGGGAGTCCAGGTTTTCCAGGTTGTTGAGTCTCGTGTGCTTGAGTTCTTGATGAAGCTCCGCTCTGATTGTGACACGGGGAAGAGTTTTTAGAGTCATTTACTCTGTCATTTTATTTTTAATTTAAAATGTTTCTTGTTAGAAAAGAAAAATATTTTTATTAGTGATGCTTATGCTAATTTATTTTCATTAGCAATATGAAGAAAAATGTAATACCTTAAACCAATATTTTCATAAGTTATTTTGACTCCAAGCCTATTTATTATTTATAACCGCTGCGTAATTTTGAAAAGCATTCTTGAATTAGAGTAACTTTTGAATATTGGGTTTAGGGCGTTACAAAGTGGTATCAGAGCCCCGTTGGTCCAATCGGACTATGTGGGCTAGGTGTGTGTTATGTGTCAATCAGAGCAGGTCTGTCTAGTCAGATCGAGTGGGCGTGGTGTCAGTTGTGTTTGTCTATCGCTTGTATTTTATTATGTGTTGATTGTTATAGTTACACTTGCACCTAGTGTCACTATTTAACTATCTTGCAAGATGTGTGATTAGTTTCAGGAATTTCATTGTTACGATATATTCATCCTTTCTCGTTATGATCTGATTCTTAATTTTGAAAATTAAGGGAAGATATATGTCACCTAAATGTTTGTGTGAGACATTGTGTTTTGTGTTTCATTCCCTTGTATGCAACGTGTGTTTAAACACTGTCTATACTTGTTTCTTTTGTGAGACTAAGTTCGAGTGCGGTAAAGGTCTGCAGCTAGGTGTGGGAATCAGGAGTCTCAGCAGAAGGTTGCAGGTGGGTTTGAGACAAGTGGGGGAGAATGTTATATCCCTCCGAGATGTTTCGAGTGTGGGAAGCTAGGAAAAGTAGAGATGTCCGAAGGAGAGTGCTCATACGTTTGTGGGGTCTGCTTCAGAGATATGACTGAGTTAGAGGAACAATTAGAAGAACAACTAGAGAAGAAGTCTGTTAAGTTGAGTGTTTCGCCGTGGAGCAGTAGTGTAGTTGGTTAAGTAAGACGGATTTGAGATCGAGTTATCATCGGATACATGTAAAGTCGGAGAATATACTGAAGACTACTCTCATAAAAGTTTGAGGTATCTGTTTAATCAGAAGAAGTTGAATATGAGGCAAATGAGGTGGTTAGACATTTTGAAGGATTATGACTTTAGGTTGAGTTATCATCCGGGTAAAGCGAATGTGATCGTAGATGCATCGAGTAGGAAGTTCTTGCACATTGCTGCGTTTATGACAAGAGGATTAAATTTGATTGAAAAAAAATCAAAAATTTGAAATTGGTGGGGCATGTTAGGAAAAAAAAATTGACGAACCATATTCTCAAAGAGGTTGGGGGGACCGTAAGGAATTGCTTAGTAAAAAGAAAGATGTCGCAGAGTTTGTGTATGTCTGTTTAGTTTGTCATAAGTTAAAGATTGAGCAGATAGTCGAGTTTATTCTAGAGTGAAAGTGGGATAGTATTCGATGAATTTGTGTAAGGACTATGGTGAAGTACCTTATAAGGAGTTGAGATTGTGTTGAGTATCAACTGAGATGTGTATATCAATGACGGTGGAAGTTACGAAAAACACCTTTCAGATAAGAGCTTGGAGTAGTAAGTAGGATGTATCAAAACGGAAGTTGAACAATAATTGTGGAGATAATACTCATGGATAATCAAAGATAAATAAAAGAGATTTAAGATTGAGAAAAGGTTACACTAGAAATCAGGACGGAGAAATCATTAGGTGGAAAAGTATGTTGGAGCATTTCACACGAGGCTTTTGATGTAGAGATGAGGTTAAAGTATATCAGCAATGGACTAATAGAAGGAGTGAGAAGGACTAGTTGTTTGGGAAGATGTGTTAATGAGAATGTGGCTTAAGGATTCACAATAGGGAAATGATGAAAAGTTTGGAAAAAAAAAAAACTAAGAAAAGTTGGAGGAGAGTTTGGAGTTATGACGAAACATGATGTGCCCTGATTGGGAAAGTCAAAAGAGATAAATATTTCGTGTTGAAGTGCATAGAAAGTAGTTAAGTGATGATTTGAAAGTAAAATAGTCATGTTAGTTCTACGAAAGAAATTGAAAATTGTGTAAAAGAATCTGTCTGTCAGAGATGACAAGTTTTGACATTGTGTCAGGAGAATTTGGGAAGCCTTGGCCATCAACCGAAGATTGAGATGGTAGTATTCAGACGGTGGTTGGAATGAGATTCGAATATGAACATACGGTTTGGTACAGTTATGAGATTTAGGGAAAATTGAGAACTTATGGGCATTTGAGAAGTTGTGAAGTTTTTATGCGATGATGTTTTTCCGGAGTATAATGGATTGAATTTTACTTGCGGTAGTGGTGTTGTACTCATTATGGAATGATACTCAACGGATGTTCGTGCTATGGGAGCACTATTGTAGTTTGGTGGAAATGGAATATGCCATCGTCATGATTGTCGGCTATCTATTGACAAATTGAGGAACTGATCACCTTTAATCTCTTGTTAATAGTAGACGAAATTGTGTTGACTGGAATAGACTAGTTTTATCATACTTGATAGTGAGCAGAGTTTTGGTGGTTCTTTTGGAAAGCCGGATGAAGGAGTCTTATCGGAGTTGTTCCAGTCAGATAATTTTTGAGGACGCAAATTCTTTAAGTGGGGGAGAGTTGTAACGCCCCGAATTTTAATTAGGAATACTTTAGGGATATATGATTTATTAAATGATGTCTAATTATGTGCTTATGTGTATTTGTGTGTTTATGAATTTTAAATTGATTTTGACATGTTAAGTGTGTTTTTATGTATTGTGTAATTATTGTGGTTTGAGATTAAATTAGATAGTAGTATAATTTAGGAGTTAGTTATGGGAGAAAATAAATAATTAGAGGTTTTGGACTTATTTATGAGAGAAAGAGGTAGAGAGAGAAGTAAAAAGAAGGGTTTTGGTGAAAGTTGAAGAGAAAGAAGAGATGAGGAATGCAAATCTCGTTTTCAACACAGCAGCCTCACAAAAAACTTTGATTCCCGATTCGTTAACCGTTGGATGTCCTTCAAATTTTGAGGGTAGGTTCATAACATCTGAGGCCAACTTTTGACCGTTCGGATCGTTGAAACAAGGTCTGAGGAGGAAGAAATCGAGTTCGGATTGCACCAGATGTGTTGGGGAGAAAAAGAGGGAAAAAGGCAAGAACAAGGTGGAGCTTCAAGAACCATTGCCATCCTCCATTTTCTTTACAACCAAAGGTAAGGGAAGTTTATGTTTTTAAGTAGGATTGAGTTATAGAATAAAGGAGTAGCTAAGCTTCTCTTTCCCAAGTAATCTATGATTCTCCTTAGGAGAGGGTTTTTTGAGAAAACCCATGAGTAGAGATTATGTTTTTATGCTTTCTCATTAATAATCCATGTTGTTGTTATTAGTTAGTAGTGATTTGTACAATAAAAATTCATGCTTGAACTGTTGAAGTTGTTATGTTTGAATAGATTGAAAGTATGAATTTTGATCGATAATTTCATGAATTGGTTGTTGTTTTGTTGTTAATTTGAGTAGGCTGAGTTAGGATTAATGAGAACTAAACATGAATCCATTTATGTGAGTTTTGGGAGTTATGGGATACTATGATAGTGGGTTATAGTCATGGTAAATTGTGGTGTGAATCTACTCAATTTTTGTGAGATGATTTGTTTGAGTTGGTGCTTTGTTCGTTATATTGAAAAGATGATGGTGATGAATATATGAATGAAACTAAATTAATGTGTTAGTTAATGTATTTAATTGATAAACTTTATTTGTGAGTTTGTTGATGAAGTTTCATTGACGTGGATTATTGATGAATTTTATTCGTATACTAAATGATGAATTTTATTGGTGTATGAATTCTTTTGGTGTATTAGTGATGTGTTCCTGTGTATGAACAATGACGGTGTTTCGTGCTTATGTACAATGACGAGGTGTGATTGTTCATGAATATAACTATGATGTTCAATTTCTTGATGATGATAAATGATGATTTATCATGAGTAGATGTATTCTAAAGACGATGATTTAGAATATTTGGATTATGTTATCCATATTATGTTGATGTTATAATAGAGATAAAACTATATGTTTGGTATATGCACATTCATGCATTCATAAGTTGTGTCTATTGATGAGTATTCTAGAGACGATGATCTAGTTTACTGTTATTTTAGAGACGATGATCTAAAACATTTGGAATAAGTTTTCCAAAATTATGACGATGGGTACCACATGCATATAGGTCGTGTCTAGGGAGACATTGCATACTTAATTTCAATAGATGAAATGTTGTGTGACTGATAAATTGTTGGTTGATGTTTGCATAATTGCGTACTAAATGATAAGTGATAATTTGTGGGTGTTAATTGGTGAGTGCTAAATGGTATAAATGTTGCATGAATTATTAACGTGATATAATCATGTTTATACCTTGTTGTATATTTCCTATTTTTTTTGCTTATTGCATAAACTCACCCTGTTTTGTGTTATGTGTTACGTGCTGGACTCTTGGGAGTCCAGGTTTTCCAGGTTGTTGAGTCTCGTGTGCTTGAGTTCTTGATGAAGCTCCGCTCTGATTGTGACACGGGGAAGAGTTTTTAGAGTCATTTACTCTGTCATTTTATTTTTAATTTAAAATGTTTCTTGTTAGAAAAGAAAAATATTTTTATTAGTGATGCTTATGCTAATTTATTTTCATTAGCAATATGAAGAAAAATGTAATACCTTAAACCAATATTTTCATAAGTTATTTTGACTCCAAGCCTATTTATTATTTATAACCGCTGCGTAATTTTGAAAAGCATTCTTGAATTAGAGTAACTTTTGAATATTGGGTTTAGGGCGTTACAAAGTGGTATCAGAGCCCCGTTGGTCCAATCGGACTATGTGGGCTAGGTGTGTGTTATGTGTCAATCAGAGCAGGTCTGTCTAGTCAGATCGAGTGGGCGTGGTGTCAGTTGTGTTTGTCTATCGCTTGTATTTTATTATGTGTTGATTGTTATAGTTACACTTGCACCTAGTGTCACTATTTAACTATCTTGCAAGATGTGTGATTAGTTTCAGGAATTTCATTGTTACGATATATTCATCCTTTCTCGTTATGATCTGATTCTTAATTTTGAAAATTAAGGGAAGATATATGTCACCTAAATGTTTGTGTGAGACATTGTGTTTTGTGTTTCATTCCCTTGTATGCAACGTGTGTTTAAACACTGTCTATACTTGTTTCTTTTGTGAGACTAAGTTCGAGTGCGGTAAAGGTCTGCAGCTAGGTGTGGGAATCAGGAGTCTCAGCAGAAGGTTGCAGGTGGGTTTGAGACAAGTGGGGGAGAATGTTATATCCCTCCGAGATGTTTCGAGTGTGGGAAGCTAGGAAAAGTAGAGATGTCCGAAGGAGAGTGCTCATACGTTTGTGGGGTCTGCTTCAGAGATATGACTGAGTTAGAGGAACAATTAGAAGAACAACTAGAGAAGAAGTCTGTTAAGTTGAGTGTTTCGCCGTGGAGCAGTAGTGTAGTTGGTTAAGTAAGACGGATTTGAGATCGAGTTATCATCGGATACATGTAAAGTCGGAGAATATACTGAAGACTACTCTCATAAAAGTTTGAGGTATCTGTTTAATCAGAAGAAGTTGAATATGAGGCAAATGAGGTGGTTAGACATTTTGAAGGATTATGACTTTAGGTTGAGTTATCATCCGGGTAAAGCGAATGTGATCGTAGATGCATCGAGTAGGAAGTTCTTGCACATTGCTGCGTTTATGACAAGAGGATTAAATTTGATTGAAAAAAAATCAAAAATTTGAAATTGGTGGGGCATGTTAGCAAAAAAAAATTGACGAACCATATTCTCAAAGAGGTTGGGGGGACCGTAAGGAATTGCTTAGTAAAAAGAAAGATGTCGCAGAGTTTGTGTATGTCTGTTTAGTTTGTCATAAGTCAAAGATTGAGCAGATAGTCGAGTTTATTCTAGAGTGAAAGTGGGATAGTATTCGATGAATTTGTGTAAGGACTATGGTGAAGTACCTTATAAGGAGTTGAGATTGTGTTGAGTATCAACTGAGATGTGTATATCAATGACGGTGGAAGTTACGAAAAACACCTTTCAGATAAGAGCTTGGAGTAGTAAGTAGGATGTATCAAAACGGAAGTTGAACAATAATTGTGGAGATAATACTCATGGATAATCAAAGATAAATAAAAGAGATTTAAGATTGAGAAAAGGTTACACTAGAAATCAGGACGGAGAAATCATTAGGTGGAAAAGTATGTTGGAGCATTTCACACGAGGCTTTTGATGTAGAGATGAGGTTAAAGTATATCAGCAATGGACTAATAGAAGGAGTGAGAAGGACTAGTTGTTTGGGAAGATGTGTTAATGAGAATGTGGCTTAAGGATTCACAATAGGGAAATGATGAAAAGTTTGGAAAAAAAAAAAACTAAGAAAAGTTGGAGGAGAGTTTGGAGTTATGACGAAACATGATGTGCCCTGATTGGGAAAGTCAAAAGAGATAAATATTTCGTGTTGAAGTGCATAGAAAGTAGTTAAGTGATGATTTGAAAGTAAAATAGTCATGTTAGTTCTACGAAAGAAATTGAAAATTGTGTAAAAGAATCTGTCTGTCAGAGATGACAAGTTTTGACATTGTGTCAGGAGAATTTGGGAAGCCTTGGCCATCAACCGAAGATTGAGATGGTAGTATTCAGACGGTGGTTGGAATGAGATTCGAATATGAACATACGGTTTGGTACAGTTATGAGATTTAGGGAAAATTGAGAACTTATGGGCATTTGAGAAGTTGTGAAGTTTTTATGCGATGATGTTTTTCCGGAGTATAATGGATTGAATTTTACTTGCGGTAGTGGTGTTGTACTCATTATGGAATGATACTCAACGGATGTTCGTGCTATGGGAGCACTATTGTAGTTTGGTGGAAATGGAATATGCCATCGTCATGATTGTCGGCTATCTATTGACAAATTGAGGAACTGATCACCTTTAATCTCTTGTTAATAGTAGACGAAATTGTGTTGACTGGAATAGACTAGTTTTATCATACTTGATAGTGAGCAGAGTTTTGGTGGTTCTTTTGGAAAGCCGGATGAAGGAGTCTTATCGGAGTTGTTCCAGTCAGATAATTTTTGAGGACGCAAATTCTTTAAGTGGGGGAGAGTTGTAACGCCCCGAATTTTAATTAGGAATACTTTAGGGATATATGATTTATTAAATGATGTCTAATTATGTGCTTATGTGTATTTGTGTGTTTATGAATTTTAAATTGATTTTGACATGTTAAGTGTGTTTTTATGTATTGTGTAATTATTGTGGTTTGAGATTAAATTAGATAGTAGTATAATTTAGGAGTTAGTTATGGGAGAAAATAAATAATTAGAGGTTTTGGACTTATTTATGAGAGAAAGAGGTAGAGAGAGAAGTAAAAAGAAGGGTTTTGGTGAAAGTTGAAGAGAAAGAAGAGATGAGGAATGCAAATCTCGTTTTCAACACAGCAGCCTCACAAAAAACTTTGATTCCCGATTCGTTAACCGTTGGATGTCCTTCAAATTTTGAGGGTAGGTTCATAACATCTGAGGCCAACTTTTGACCGTTCGGATCGTTGAAACAAGGTCTGAGGAGGAAGAAATCGAGTTCGGATTGCACCAGATGTGTTGGGGAGAAAAAGAGGGAAAAAGGCAAGAACAAGGTGGAGCTTCAAGAACCATTGCCATCCTCCATTTTCTTTACAACCAAAGGTAAGGGAAGTTTATGTTTTTAAGTAGGATTGAGTTATAGAATAAAGGAGTAGCTAAGCTTCTCTTTCCCAAGTAATCTATGATTCTCCTTAGGAGAGGGTTTTTTGAGAAAACCCATGAGTAGAGATTATGTTTTTATGCTTTCTCATTAATAATCCATGTTGTTGTTATTAGTTAGTAGTGATTTGTACAATAAAAATTCATGCTTGAACTGTTGAAGTTGTTATGTTTGAATAGATTGAAAGTATGAATTTTGATCGATAATTTCATGAATTGGTTGTTGTTTTGTTGTTAATTTGAGTAGGCTGAGTTAGGATTAATGAGAACTAAACATGAATCCATTTATGTGAGTTTTGGGAGTTATGGGATACTATGATAGTGGGTTATAGTCATGGTAAATTGTGGTGTGAATCTACTCAATTTTTGTGAGATGATTTGTTTGAGTTGGTGCTTTGTTCGTTATATTGAAAAGATGATGGTGATGAATATATGAATGAAACTAAATTAATGTGTTAGTTAATGTATTTAATTGATAAACTTTATTTGTGAGTTTGTTGATGAAGTTTCATTGACGTGGATTATTGATGAATTTTATTCGTATACTAAATGATGAATTTTATTGGTGTATGAATTCTTTTGGTGTATTAGTGATGTGTTCCTGTGTATGAACAATGACGGTGTTTCGTGCTTATGTACAATGACGAGGTGTGATTGTTCATGAATATAACTATGATGTTCAATTTCTTGATGATGATAAATGATGATTTATCATGAGTAGATGTATTCTAAAGACGATGATTTAGAATATTTGGATTATGTTATCCATATTATGTTGATGTTATAATAGAGATAAAACTATATGTTTGGTATATGCACATTCATGCATTCATAAGTTGTGTCTATTGATGAGTATTCTAGAGACGATGATCTAGTTTACTGTTATTTTAGAGACGATGATCTAAAACATTTGGAATAAGTTTTCCAAAATTATGACGATGGGTACCACATGCATATAGGTCGTGTCTAGGGAGACATTGCATACTTAATTTCAATAGATGAAATGTTGTGTGACTGATAAATTGTTGGTTGATGTTTGCATAATTGCGTACTAAATGATAAGTGATAATTTGTGGGTGTTAATTGGTGAGTGCTAAATGGTATAAATGTTGCATGAATTATTAACGTGATATAATCATGTTTATACCTTGTTGTATATTTCCTATTTTTTTTGCTTATTGCATAAACTCACCCTGTTTTGTGTTATGTGTTACGTGCTGGACTCTTGGGAGTCCAGGTTTTCCAGGTTGTTGAGTCTCGTGTGCTTGAGTTCTTGATGAAGCTCCGCTCTGATTGTGACACGGGGAAGAGTTTTTAGAGTCATTTACTCTGTCATTTTATTTTTAATTTAAAATGTTTCTTGTTAGAAAAGAAAAATATTTTTATTAGTGATGCTTATGCTAATTTATTTTCATTAGCAATATGAAGAAAAATGTAATACCTTAAACCAATATTTTCATAAGTTATTTTGACTCCAAGCCTATTTATTATTTATAACCGCTGCGTAATTTTGAAAAGCATTCTTGAATTAGAGTAACTTTTGAATATTGGGTTTAGGGCGTTACAAAGTGGTATCAGAGCCCCGTTGGTCCAATCGGACTATGTGGGCTAGGTGTGTGTTATGTGTCAATCAGAGCAGGTCTGTCTAGTCAGATCGAGTGGGCGTGGTGTCAGTTGTGTTTGTCTATCGCTTGTATTTTATTATGTGTTGATTGTTATAGTTACACTTGCACCTAGTGTCACTATTTAACTATCTTGCAAGATGTGTGATTAGTTTCAGGAATTTCATTGTTACGATATATTCATCCTTTCTCGTTATGATCTGA
The DNA here is from genome assembly GCF_020283565.1 of Trifolium pratense. Classification (NCBI taxonomy): domain Eukaryota; kingdom Viridiplantae; phylum Streptophyta; class Magnoliopsida; order Fabales; family Fabaceae; genus Trifolium; species Trifolium pratense. The sequence goes on from NC_060063.1 coordinate 3,051,811, forward strand.
TTCTTAATTTTGAAAATTAAGGGAAGATATATGTCACCTAAATGTTTGTGTGAGACATTGTGTTTTGTGTTTCATTCCCTTGTATGCAACGTGTGTTTAAACACTGTCTATACTTGTTTCTTTTGTGAGACTAAGTTCGAGTGCGGTAAAGGTCTGCAGCTAGGTGTGGGAATCAGGAGTCTCAGCAGAAGGTTGCAGGTGGGTTTGAGACAAGTGGGGGAGAATGTTATATCCCTCCGAGATGTTTCGAGTGTGGGAAGCTAGGAAAAGTAGAGATGTCCGAAGGAGAGTGCTCATACGTTTGTGGGGTCTGCTTCAGAGATATGACTGAGTTAGAGGAACAATTAGAAGAACAACTAGAGAAGAAGTCTGTTAAGTTGAGTGTTTCGCCGTGGAGCAGTAGTGTAGTTGGTTAAGTAAGACGGATTTGAGATCGAGTTATCATCGGATACATGTAAAGTCGGAGAATATACTGAAGACTACTCTCATAAAAGTTTGAGGTATCTGTTTAATCAGAAGAAGTTGAATATGAGGCAAATGAGGTGGTTAGACATTTTGAAGGATTATGACTTTAGGTTGAGTTATCATCCGGGTAAAGCGAATGTGATCGTAGATGCATCGAGTAGGAAGTTCTTGCACATTGCTGCGTTTATGACAAGAGGATTAAATTTGATTGAAAAAAAATCAAAAATTTGAAATTGGTGGGGCATGTTAGGAAAAAAAAATTGACGAACCATATTCTCAAAGAGGTTGGGGGGACCGTAAGGAATTGCTTAGTAAAAAGAAAGATGTCGCAGAGTTTGTGTATGTCTGTTTAGTTTGTCATAAGTCAAAGATTGAGCAGATAGTCGAGTTTATTCTAGAGTGAAAGTGGGATAGTATTCGATGAATTTGTGTAAGGACTATGGTGAAGTACCTTATAAGGAGTTGAGATTGTGTTGAGTATCAACTGAGATGTGTATATCAATGACGGTGGAAGTTACGAAAAACACCTTTCAGATAAGAGCTTGGAGTAGTAAGTAGGATGTATCAAAACGGAAGTTGAACAATAATTGTGGAGATAATACTCATGGATAATCAAAGATAAATAAAAGAGATTTAAGATTGAGAAAAGGTTACACTAGAAATCAGGACGGAGAAATCATTAGGTGGAAAAGTATGTTGGAGCATTTCACACGAGGCTTTTGATGTAGAGATGAGGTTAAAGTATATCAGCAATGAACTAATAGAAGGAGTGAGAAGGACTAGTTGTTTGGGAAGATGTGTTAATGAGAATGTGGCTTAAGGATTCACAATAGGGAAATGATGAAAAGTTTGGAAAAAAAAAAAAACTAAGAAAAGTTGGAGGAGAGTTTGGAGTTATGACGAAACATGATGTGCCCTGATTGGGAAAGTCAAAAGAGATAAATATTTCGTGTTGAAGTGCATAGAAAGTAGTTAAGTGATGATTTGAAAGTAAAATAGTCATGTTAGTTCTACGAAAGAAATTGAAAATTGTGTAAAAGAATCTGTCTGTCAGAGATGACAAGTTTTGACATTGTGTCAGGAGAATTTGGGAAGCCTTGGCCATCAACCGAAGATTGAGATGGTAGTATTCAGACGGTGGTTGGAATGAGATTCGAATATGAACATACGGTTTGGTACAGTTATGAGATTTAGGGAAAATTGAGAACTTATGGGCATTTGAGAAGTTGTGAAGTTTTTATGCGATGATGTTTTTCCGGAGTATAATGGATTGAATTTTACTTGCGGTAGTGGTGTTGTACTCATTATGGAATGATACTCAACGGATGTTCGTGCTATGGGAGCACTATTGTAGTTTGGTGGAAATGGAATATGCCATCGTCATGATTGTTGGCTATCTATTGACAAATTGAGGAACTGATCACCTTTAATCTCTTGTTAATAGTAGACGAAATTGTGTTGACTGGAATAGACTAGTTTTATCATACTTGATAGTGAGCAGAGTTTTGGTGGTTCTTTTGGAAAGCCGGATGAAGGAGTCTTATCGGAGTTGTTCCAGTCAGATAATTTTCGAGGACGCAAATTCTTTAAGTGGGGGAGAGTTGTAACGCCCCGAATTTTAATTAGGAATACTTTAGGGATATATGATTTATTAAATGATGTCTAATTATGTGCTTATGTGTATTTGTGTGTTTATGAATTTTAAATTGATTTTGACATGTTAAGTGTGTTTTTATGTATTGTGTAATTATTGTGGTTTGAGATTAAATTAGATAGTAGTATAATTTAGGAGTTAGTTATGGGAGAAAATAAATAATTAGAGGTTTTGGACTTATTTATGAGAGAAAGAGGTAGAGAGAGAAGTAAAAAGAAGGGTTTTGGTGAAAGTTGAAGAGAAAGAAGAGATGAGGAATGCAAATCTCGTTTTCAACACAGCAGCCTCACAAAAACTTTGATTCCCGATTCGTTAACCGTTGGATGTCCTTCAAATTTTGAGGGTAGGTTCATAACATCTGAGGCCAACTTTTGACCGTTCGGATCGTTGAAACAAGGTCTGAGGAGGAAGAAATCGAGTTCGGATTGCACCAGATGTGTTGGGGAGAAAAAGAGGGAAAAAGGCAAGAACAAGGTGGAGCTTCAAGAACCATTGCCATCCTCCATTTTCTTTACAACCAAAGGTAAGGGAAGTTTATGTTTTTAAGTAGGATTGAGTTATAGAATAAAGGAGTAGCTAAGCTTCTCTTTCCCAAGTATTCTATGATTCTCCTTAGGAGAGGGTTTTTTGAGAAAACCCATGAGTAGAGATTATGTTTTTATGCTTTCTCATTAATAATCCATGTTGTTGTTATTAGTTAGTAGTGATTTGTACAATAAAAATTCATGCTTGAACTGTTGAAGTTGTTATGTTTGAATAGATTGAAAGTATGAATTTTGATCGATAATTTCATGAATTGGTTGTTGTTTTGTTGTTAATTTGAGTAGGCTGAGTTAGGATTAATGAGAACTAAACATGAATCCATTTATGTGAGTTTTGGGAGTTATGGGATACTATGATAGTGGGTTATAGTCATGGTAAATTGTGGTGTGAATCTACTCAATTTTTGTGAGATGATTTGTTTGAGTTGGTGCTTTGTTCGTTATATTGAAAAGATGATGGTGATGAATATATGAATGAAACTAAATTAATGTGTTAGTTAATGTATTTAATTGATAAACTTTATTTGTGAGTTTGTTGATGAAGTTTCATTGACGTGGATTATTGATGAATTTTATTCGTATACTAAATGATGAATTTTATTGGTGTATGAATTCTTTTGGTGTATTAGTGATGTGTTCCTGTGTATGAACAATGACGGTGTTTCGTGCTTATGTACAATGACGAGGTGTGATTGTTCATGAATATAACTATGATGTTCAATTTCTTGATGATGATAAATGATGATTTATCATGAGTAGATGTATTCTAAAGACGATGATTTAGAATATTTGGATTATGTTATCCATATTATGTTGATGTTATAATAGAGATAAAACTATATGTTTGGTATATGCACATTCATGCATTCATAAGTTGTGTCTATTGATGAGTATTCTAGAGACGATGATCTAGTTTACTGTTGTTTTAGAGACGATGATCTAAAACATTTGGAATAAGTTTTCCAAAATTATGACGATGGGTACCACATGCATATAGGTCGTGTCTAGGGAGACATTGCATACTTAGTTTCAATAGATGAAATGTTGTGTGACTGATAAATTGTTGGTTGATGTTTGCATAATTGCGTACTAAATGATAAGTGATAATTTGTGGGTGTTAATTGGTGAGTTCTAAATGGTATAAATGTTGCATGAATTATTAACGTGATATAATCATGTTTATACCTTGTTGTATATTTCCTATTTTTTTTTGCTTATTGCATAAACTCACCCTGTTTTGTGTTATGTGTTACGTGCTGGACTCTTGGGAGTCCAGGTTTTCCAGGTTGTTGAGTCTCGTGTGCTTGAGTTCTTGATGAAGCTCCGCTCTGATTGTGACACGGGGAAGAGTTTTTAGAGTCATTTACTCTGTCATTTTATTTTTAATTTAAAATG